>NW_011957399.1:0-1405 GCF_000949405.1 Vollenhovia emeryi | reverse complement strand
GTTGTAACGGGGGTAGCCGGGAAGGCGCGGCCGGAAGTAGCCGCATTCCTCGCATTCCACGCATACCGCGAGCACAATAGAGCCGCGGTTACCATAACAACGCGGAGGTGGCAACGCCGTGCGGACCCCCGCCGCCTCCACCCGCGCGCCTATGCTCCGGAGGTATAAAAGCCCCTCCGGAGCAAGCGCGATGGTCCAGTCTTTCCTCGGAGCACCGAGCGACGACACCCGGCAGCGGGTACTTCCGCTGCGGTATACGCCGGTATAACGGGTACTGCCGTCCGGCGATATACCACTCCGGAGTACACGGCAAGTGGAGGCGTTGCTCCGTCGTGTGCCCCGGCCCCCTCTCGCAGTAGTGTACGAGAACGGGGTGCTGCCCGATGTACGCAAGCTACTGATCCCCTACCGGTCTCCTATCCGTCCGCAGTAGCGTACACAGTAACGGGGTGCTGCCCGGTGTACATATGCTACTGAGAATACACGCATAACGAGGCGCTGCTCGGGCGTGTTCCTGACCTGAACCTATCCTTTTTCCTGACCCCCGACCGGTGTAGAACACAGGGGGGAATATTTGGGTGGGAGACGAATTATAAATTAACCATAGCCGTAAGCTCCGTAGTGTTAATACCGTTTTTCTTCCTTCCAGAATACCTGAGGATCCCGTAATTAGCGTCCTTTTCCGATTGTTCCAGCGTTACCAAGCGTTTAGTATTAGCCTCAAATTATATCCGTTTGCGCGTAAAGCGTATCCTGTATTACCGTCCTATATTCTGTGACCCAGCGTCAAGTTTTGTTACTTCCGATTAAATCCGACTAAGTTTATTCCGATCTGGCCGCGTACTCCTGTACCGCAATTTAATCCGTCTAATCCTTTTCTTTTCCTTGTATTTTCTTTATAGGGCGGACTCGATGTGATCTACTAATCCTTTCCTTTTCATTATATTTTGATCACAGGGCGTACTTTTGTAATTACCACGATTTCCTTGTACCTATCCGTCGCACTAATCTTCCTTATTTCTTTTGTATTTACATATAGGGCGAACCTATTGTAACTACCTCTATTCCACTGTAGATATCCTTTGAATAAACCTTGTGCATATTGTTATACCGAAAACCACCTGTCAGACTTATTTCCGATCCCTTCCAAGCGATTGACTCTATTAAGCAAATTAAGATCTACTTTGCCTCCTTTCCTCCCGACGGCCCTGGAGCTGAGCATATTCGGCAACAGGAGGAACGGAGGATTCACTCGAACCGACACACAGCACGTCAAACACCGAAACCGGAACGCTCACCCTTCCAACCGTCGATCAGAACCGCGCGTCTGATCGAGTATCTTATTTATCCGCGTGATAGATAAATCCGCCGGAGTCCGGTCCGGAATCCGAAACCGGGAAGGTTG
>NW_011957398.1:0-1405 GCF_000949405.1 Vollenhovia emeryi | reverse complement strand
AAAGGGAGGGGGGTCAGCCTATGCCGGCTGACAGTTTTTTTAAAAAACCGGGAGGGCGGTGTGCCATATCGGGCTCACCTGATAGCCTGTGTCGCGATTCAGATTGTCAGGGTGTTTCAAGATTTCTATGCCTTCGCGGTGTTTCCGTGCGAAATAGCTTTGGGACGGGGCCAGCATGGTGGCTTTGTCGAACTGGATGGCATGTCCGGTCTCGATCTTGTGTTCGGCTAGAGCTGATTGTGAGAAGTTGCCGTATTTGGTACATCGCTGGTGTTCTTTGATTCGTGTACTAATCTTCCTCCCGGTTTCTCCTATGTACACTTTGCCGCAGGAGCATGGGACCTTGTAAACCCCTGGGGCTGTCAAAGGGGGTCTCCGGTCCTTGGGATTGGGGAGCATTTTTGAGAGCTTGTTGCAAGGTTTGAAAATCGCTTTGATGTTTTGTTTGCTCAGGATTCTGCTGATGCGGTCCGTGGTGCCTCTGACGTATGGGAGTACTACTGCCTTAATCTTCTCTTTCTCTGTCTCTCGTGTCGTGGTGTTGTTCTGGCCGGATTCCTTGTTGGTCAGATTATTGATGGTACGGTTGATGTTTCTGCTGCTGTATCCGTTTCTGGTCAGGGTTCGGTGAAGGTGGTTTAGCTCTCCGTTCTGGGCGGCTGGTTCCGAGATGGAGAGTGCTCTGTGGACTAGAGAGCTGATTACCGAATACTTTGGGGCGGGGTGATGGTGGGAGTTTGCGTGGAGGTATCGGTCCGTGTGCGTTGGTTTGCGGTAGACGTTGTGGCTTAGGGTGCCGTCTTCGTTCCTACGGACCAGGACATCCAGGAAGGGGATTTGGGAATTCTGTTCGCTCTCCATTGTGAATTGGATGTTGGGATGTTGGGAGTTGATGAAAGTGAGGAATTGAGGTAGAGTTTCCCTTCCGTGGTTCCAGATGACGAAGGTGTCGTCCACGTACCGGAACCATGTGGAGGGTTTTAGTGGGGCCTTCTTCAGGATTTCATTCTCGAAGTGTTTCATAAAGATGTTTGCGATGATGGGTGATATCGGGGATCCCATTGCTGCTCCCGTGGTTTGTTCGTAGAATTCTCCTTCGAATTGGAAATAGGTGGAGTTGAGGCAGTGTTCTATTAATGGGGACAGGGTGGATGGAATCTCTTTGGATGTCCTGATGATGTCCAGAGTGTCTTGGACTGGGACGTTGGTGAACAGGGAAACCACGTCGAAGCTTACCAGGATGTCGTTGGGCTTGGTTTTGATCTTGGTTATTCTGTTCACGAAGTCCATTGAGTTCCTAATGTGGGAGTCGTTGAGGCCGGTGAGTTTTTGGAGGGGTTTGGTGAGGTAGCGGGCTAGTTGGTAGGTGGGGCCCCCGATGTTGCTGACGATAGGCCGTAGGGGG
>NW_011957397.1:0-1405 GCF_000949405.1 Vollenhovia emeryi | reverse complement strand
TTCTCTCCCTCCCACTCTCTTAAAAAACACATAATTTATTACCCCATTAACCCCCTTTTTTGTTCAAGGAAAAAAACAAGATTTATTACAACAAAAAAATTTATTATTTAAACTTTTTTGTAACAAAAAAACATGATTTATGTATGTTTAAACAATTTTTTATAATAATAAAAAAAGATTTATTATTATTCAAACAATTTTTTCACAATAGAAAAAATGATTTATTATTATTTAAACAATTTTTTCACAATAGAAAAAATGATTTATGATTATTTAAACAATTTTTCACAACAGAAAAAAAGATTTATTATTATTTAAACAATTTTTTCACAATAGAAAAAATGATTTATGATTATTTAAACAAATAAAAAAATTTGTTTAAACAAATGATCCAGAACCGGCCCTGTATCACTACTGGGGCGGAAGAGGAGAGGAAGAAAGAGAGAAGGGAGGCACAGGAGGGAAGAGCAGTAGGAGTGGCTGACAGGGGGAGACAGGAAAGGGAGGAGAGAGCGCAGAAAATCAGAACGACGATAAGAGACTGGCTAAGGAGAGAGACAGAGGAAGGAGAAAGGAGATGGAAGCGGAAGGAAAGAGGAGAGGGAGAGGATACAGGAGGAGCGGGAATAGGAAGACGGAAGACGAGGAAAGGAGAGAGCGACGGAGGAGAGGGAAAAGAAGGAGAGAGGAGAACGAGAGAGAACACAAGGAGGAAGCAGGAAAGGAAAAAAGGAAAGACGAGGCAGAAAGGAGGGGGAGAAGGCGGACGGTGGAAACAGGAAATGGAAGGAGGAGGGAAAGGATGCGTGACAGAAGAAAGGGAGGGAGGTTCAGAGGGAGGACCGAGAGGGAGGGGGGTAAGAGAATGTAAAGGTCGCATATGGTCGCATATGGCCAGGTCGCGAGGAGATGGGGGAAAAGAATTGGAAAGGGTTCGGGAACGCTCCCTGAAAAAGCGCCAATATATGTGTGATATGGACAATGTAGAGAGGAGTAGGAGAGCCGAGAGGTTTGGGAACGTTCCGTAAAAACGCCTTGTAACCTAAAGGGAGCAATAAATTTACTACTACTACTACATTAAAATTTCATAATTAATAAAGTACATATTGTAACACTGCAATAAAAAACGTAACATATATTTAAAAACAGACAAAAATTAAATATTAAAAAATTACCGCAACGTTAAAATTGTTCTCGTCATTTAAATATTCATCGACGCGTATTAGATCATCTTCGTTTTGTAAAGGAAAATCAAAAATTTTGAAGAATGAAGGTGCTTTCTGCGTTTGGTTCACCTTATCATTTGTAAGAAGATGATTAATAGATGTGGTAAAATCTTGAAGAGAATCTGTATATTGCCACATTCTTGCTTTCAGCATATTTTGTTGGCGAATAATTTCTTTAA
>NW_011957396.1:0-1405 GCF_000949405.1 Vollenhovia emeryi | reverse complement strand
GTACATACATATGTACCTACATACATATATATATAGAGAGAGGGAGTTTTAACTTTAGACTGCAAAATATATGGAAATATAATATAAGCATTATACAAAAACAAGTTCCAAATAAACTCCCAATATTTTCAAGGGGACAATTCCGCAAAAGTTAGCTGCCTACCGCCTTTCCTGGAGGTGGGGCGGGGACTTACTCAACTAACTAATATGATCAAAGATAATAATCTCTTTAGGTTGTCAATAATATATATCAATGAAAAAGTTTAATCGACCGTGGCACATAAATAAATAAATAAATCTGTCTAAACATGTTTAATAAATTAAATAAAAACATATACCGTGCGACGTTTCGACCAAGGGTTTTCGTCCTTTCCAAGCACATTCTAAAATGAACAATCCGATGATCGGAATTACAGACTTGTCGAAGGTACAAATTAAATAATACAAGTTAAATTAATAGACAATCAAAATGGGTAAAATAATAATACAATATGTAATATGAAACAAGATCACAAGTACTGAGTACAGTAAAAGATATGGTTTGTCACAGCGGACACATAATATAACAAATTGAAAACAAATCCTAAACCACTCAATTACCTTAAAAATAATCAGGCCAATATAAAATATAGCCAAATGATGATCCACCTGAGGTGAGTCATGATTATAAAATTAACAGACACAAAGGTAAAATATGTACGCTGTCTATAACGGCTGGAGAATGACTGTCAGAAGTGTCAGTGTGATAAAAATGTCTAGGTCAAAGCATCGAAAAGGAGCGGGAAATAAATAAATAAATAAATGACTAACAATCAAGTCAAAGAATTAATAATAGAATCATAAGCGATTCTCGGTTTTTTCTTAAGTGTTAGAATCTATTTTAATGTATCTATTTTAATGTATAACACTTTGGCAATTTCTCTCTTTCTCGTATGTTTTTCACAATGTGAAATATCTGGTGAAGACCAATTGAAATCATGCCCGAGCGATGTGCGGTGTTTGCTGATGACCGAGTGGTTTTTCTCATCTTTTTTAATATGATTGAAATGCTCTTTGACTTTCGTCTTTAGATGTCTTTTGGTCTGGCCAACGTAGGATGCGTTCCAGCTATTACAATGTAATCTGTAAACTGTTCCGGTTTTTTTTGGAGTCGCATAGTGGATCTTTTCCTCTTTTTATTATTCTGTTTAGTTTTTTAGGGACTGTGAAGTCTGTATTTAAACCTTTGTTTCGTAGAGTATTGCGAATCACTTCACTAGTGCTCTCAATGTAAGGTAATGCATGATTTAATGTCAAATTTACTGCTAGAAATACATTTAATGTCGTATTTGTTTTTATCTGTTATTAATAATACGTTTGTCAATAAACTGATTAGGGAAACAATTGTTCAGTAAGGTAGTCTTTA
>NW_011957395.1:0-1405 GCF_000949405.1 Vollenhovia emeryi | reverse complement strand
CATCAATCAGCGACTGACGATCTGCTGTGGCTTGACAGTACGCAAGGCTATAAGCATCTAAAGTGACACCAGACTGAAGAGATTGAGCAGCCCAACCAGCCAATGTGGCATCGTAAGAAGCTCGAGGAAGTTTTGTGCCAGAAAGCATGCCGAATGCAGCTGTAACGTTGCTCATATCCCAATTAGCTAGTGAGTGACTAAACGCTACCGTCGCAGTCGGATTAGCTACAATAGTAATATTCGTATAACCAAGTGACTCATACGATGCGCGCATCGCTTCTGGATCAACGCCAAACATACCACTCATATTGGTAACCTTACTGGTATCCCAAGCAGAAAGATCTTGATCAAAAGACATGCTCGCTACATACAGTACGGTGTCAGGGACAGTATCTAGTGCACGTTGTCTTACACCGCCAAACATTTGGCGCATGTTGGTGACATTACCTACATCCCATTTATTGAGCGGTTGGTTAAACGCCGAGGCATGATTAAACATACCGGTCATCACTGTTACATTGGAAACATCCCAGTCATTAAGTGGTTGATCGAAAGAAGAGGCGGAATTGAACTTACTTGTCATACCTATAACATGCCCCGTATTCCATCCCGATATATCTTGGTTAAACGCAGCCGCCTCACGGAACAACGCGGTCATATCTATCACATTGCCGGTATCCCAATTCCCAATGGGTTGGTTGAATTTTTCTGCCCTGAAGAACAAATTACTCATATTCGTTACCTGTGCCGTATCCCAATTTCCTATGGGTGAATTGAATTCGCTAGCACCTCTAAACATGCTAGCTAACGACGTGATAGTACTGACATCCCAGTTATTAAAGCTACTGTTACCAACTAGGCTACTTGCATCTTGGAACATACTGCTAAGTGTCGTAACCCCTGAGAAATCAGGCGTATCAGTTGCCAGGACCTCCATGTTGCTTGCACCCCAATACGATGCGTACTGAGAAGTCCCCCACGCATTATCTCCCCACTGGTCAACACTAATGAGCTTGTCTTTGTCACCCGTGTTGTTGAAGTAGATACGCGGGAAACTACCACAAATAGCTAGCTGGTAGGTACCAGGAGTACCGAATTCTATGATGATGGTACCGGTACGACTCGTTGTCTCATTAAAGTTGGAGCTGCCAGGACTGACATCTGCCCAGTCATCATCTCCGTTGATATCGACAGTGTAACTATAGCCGGTACCAGTAGTTGGAAGACGGAACTGGGTGTTGGTCGTTGTACTAGTACCACCTGTTCTTGTGGTATCAACGGTTATTTTGAAGGCTTGGCTACTAGAACAGGTAGCTGCTGATGCTGTGCCAGTAAGTGTCCAGCCCATGAAGCCACTCACAGCGCTAAGAATCGTGAAAACTGCGGTGAAAAGCCTGGTTCTCTT
>NW_011957394.1:0-1405 GCF_000949405.1 Vollenhovia emeryi | reverse complement strand
TGAATTAGGCCGATAATAATTACGTTTTTGTAAAATTTTATATAACTTTTCTTCTCAGTTTAACCCAATCTACTATAATCTTTGGGGTCGTCCATATCGAATCTGACACCCTGTATTTACCGAATTTTATCCCGACTCATTGTCAGATCTATTTATCTCCTCCCGACTTTTGTTTATCAATAGTTTATCTACGGTAGCGCCGCCGGTGTACATATTTTGAACTACCATAGAAACCGGGTTTTGGTCTCATTCTCGAGAGCATTAGTTGAGCCTCCTTATCTCTATTCTTCATGATATTAATATTGGTGGGGATTATGTTGAGAAGTAGTAAAAGTATCATTTTGTAAAAATACACAGTTTTTTTCTACACCAATTTGTCTCTTTAATTATTGAATGTCCCTCGTAACAGTTTCTCAAAAATGTTGGAGGAAACTGTGTTACTACCGCAAGAAGTAAACTCTGCGCGTTGCGCCGTGAGCACTGGCAGTCAAAAATATGTCGTAACTATTTCTTTTTATAATTGAAAAACTATGCTTGGGAGAAAATTTAGGTAAAAGAAAAATTCTCGATTTTCGCGATTTGAATGTGAAAATTCTCGGAAATCCAATTCTTGGAATTTCAGATAGTGACACCTCTTTGCTGAGGGATTGTCCCGATTGCGCACATAACCGATCGGACACGGTAATATTTTCCGATCGGATACAGTCCCGATCGGACACAGCCCCAATCGGACACAGTCCCGATCAGACACCGTTCCTATCGGACACACTCCTGATCGGACACATTTTGTATCGGACACATATGGTTGCAATCGGATACAGATTCTATCGGACACAGTCCCGATCGGACACAGGCTCTATCGGACACATTTTACATCGGACACATATGGTTGCAATCGGACACAGATTCTATCGGACACAGTCCCGATCGGACACGGGCTCCATCGGACACGGGCCCGATCGGACACGGGCCCGATCGGACACGGGCCCGATCGGACACTCTAGATGGGTTTTCAAGTGTTTATAACATGAAATTTAAGGCAAACTGTGACTCTAGATGGGTCGGGATATTTATATATATTTAACTCGGGTTAACTGTTCTGTAAAGCAGATAATTTTCCATCATTTGTAAGTCCATACGCACATAAGAATATTGTGCTTTACAGAAATACGCAAACCCGATACAAAATGTGTCCGATCGGGCCTGTGTCCGATCGAGTCCGTGTCCGATCGGGCCTGTGTCCGATCGGGCCTGCGTTCGATCGAGCCTGTGTCCGATCAGGGCTGCGTCCGATAGAATCTGTGTCCGATTGCAACCATATGTGTCCGATACAAAATGTGTCCGATCGGGAGTGTGTCCAATAGGAACGGTGTCTGATCGGGACTGTGTCCGATTGGGGCTGTGT
>NW_011957393.1:0-1404 GCF_000949405.1 Vollenhovia emeryi | reverse complement strand
TATATATGAAATGACTCGGGAAGACATCCCCAACAACATATTTAAAAATAAAACAAATCGGAGAGGAAGTCGCTTTTATGCATAATTACCGAAATAAATTACTTACATCATTAAAAAGTAAAAAAGCCCGGGGAAAAATGGAAAAGATCTGAACAGACCTGATCAGATCAAATCAGATCCAATTCGCTCAGATCTGATTTGATCAAAATATTGGCCCTATCTCATCAGATTTAATCAGACATGAGTAGATCTAATCTGATCCTGGCGGACGAGGTCAGACATGACAAGAATAATCTGTATTTGCTCGGATTCAATCAGACATTCTATTTTTTAGTGGTTCCCTCTTGATTTTAGCCGGCACAAATTGGCAACCGGCACTATGCGACACGCGCGCGGGCGCGTGAGCGCCAGCTTCTGGTGACGGCCAAAAACTCGGAAACAAAATTCAGTCTCGCAGGCCTCCTTTTATACCCTACGAGACTGAATTTTGCTTCCGAGTTTTTGGCCGCCACCATGCGCGGCCTAGCGGCGGTCGGTGAACTACTCAAAAGCTGGCGCACGTGCTGCGATTTGCGTATCCGCGAATAATATCTTGCGTATCCTCTTATTTCAAGAGGCTAGTCGAATTACTGTAATGGAATTTTCTATACATGAAATTAATCTTAATTATAACTTATGAGCTGGGTATAGTTGTATACATATAACTATAAATATATTCGTCTATGATAAATATTAATAAATATGTCTATGAACAAATATATTTTATGCGACTTTTATTTAATATACAGGGTGGGCCAAAAGTCTGGATGCACCCTAATATCTCATAAACTATGCACTTTAAAAAAATATGTTTCAGACAAAAGTTATACGGTTTTAAAAGGGCTATATAAGGGTAAAATAAATTTTCGAAAAAAATTAATTTTTTATGGTTATATAGAGGTCGCCGTCATTTTTTTTAATGGAACTCCCTATTATTTATCATACTATTTTATTCTACTAATTAATATGAACAACTTTTGTCTGAAACATTTTTTGATTTGCCTAATAATTTTTGAGATATTCAAGAGAAAATTTATAACTTTTTCAATGTTTAGCTTATAATCTCTCGATAACTGTTTGTTGGAGGGAAAAGTAGTATAGGACTTTTTTACTTGATTTAGTCTCAGGAATATGCTGTTGCAATGGTGTTCCAATATTGCAACACATAAAATTTACACCCGAGAAAAAATGGAAAAGATCTGAACAGACCTGATCAGATCAAATCAGATCCAATTCGCTCAGATCTGATTTGATCAAAATATTGGCCCTATCTGATCAGATTTAATCAGACATGAGTAGATCTGATCCGGTCCTAGCGGACGAGGTCAGATAGGATAAGAATAATCTACAGGGTGATTCAAAATA
>NW_011957392.1:0-1404 GCF_000949405.1 Vollenhovia emeryi | reverse complement strand
CTCCTCCACCTTCCGCCTATTCTTCTCGCCTCCATGTCCTCTGGTTCCTCTCTCGTTCCTCACTCTCACTTCCTCCTTCTTTCTCACCCTCCACCTTTACATCTCACTTCCGACACTTCTCTCACCGCCTTCCTTCACCAACCTCTTTTCTCCTCGCCATCTTTACCCCCTCTCTTAGTAAATATTACGTAATTAGCTTATAACTCATTCGAAAATTGGTGCAATCCTCCGGTAACCACCGTCTTTGTGAAATCGTATTTATTGATTATCAAAATGACATACAATATGTAAAACCAGCAACTTTTACATACACATTTATAGAATTGCAATGAGATAATAATGATATTTTACTTGCTAGTTTCACATGATATACCAATAAGGAATTAATTTATATCTCTATGATTATATATTATAATCTATATGTATATATAAAAAATATATATAATCTATATGTATATATATAACATATGTATTATAAAAATATCTAAAAGAACTTAATACGATAGATAGAGCGTGATCTATCTTACGAGTATTTACCAAAATATAGAAAAATTTATATATATATAATATATTTGACTCTATCTAACTCTCTCTCTCTCTTTTTCTATGTCTCTGTTTGTATGTCTCTGTCTCTCCGTCTCTCTATCTCTTCGTTTATCCGTCTCCCCCTCCGGCACTCGCTCTCTCTGTCTCAAACCATCCCACCCTCCCTCCTTCTCACCCTCTCTCCATCTCTCTTTCTCATGGAATTTAGGAATCGCGCTTTCACTCTTGCTCTGGGAATCGTATTCTAGTTCTCACTCTTTCGCAAAGGCTCTCTCGCTCTCTCTCTCGAACATACGATCTCTCTCGCGCTCTCGCTCTCTCGCTATATAACGCTCAATCAATTGCTCTCTCTCTTGCTAGATCTCTCGTTGTCTCTCTCTCTCTCACTCTCTCGCTATATCTTGCTCAATCTCGCTCTTTATCACGCTATCGTTTGCTTTCTAAAATGAAAAAATTTAAAATTTCAGATCATTGTTTTAATTAAATTACATTAAATATTTTTATATAAGAAGACTTTAATTATAATATTAATATGTAAGTATTTAAATTTACATAAACTATTACAGAACTTTTTAAATTATTTAAATTTTACAATTTAATATATTCAAAATAATATCTAAAAAAATTATGAAAAATATAAATCAATAATAAAATTAACCTTTAAAATGATTGATAGGACTTTAAATATAGGTAATAGTCACAATTAATCTTGATTAGTAGTTTCTCTCTCTCTCTCTCTCTCTCTCTCTCTCTCCCCCTCTCTCTCTTTCTCCACCACCCCTCACTCACTCTCTTTCTCCCCCTCTCCCTCTCTCTCTCTCTCTCTTTCTCTCTCTCTCTTTCTCTCTATCGCCCCCT
>NW_011957391.1:0-1404 GCF_000949405.1 Vollenhovia emeryi | reverse complement strand
CTACGTGGGCTAGTGGCAAAGTTCGATGGCTGCTTTTGCGCCAAGTGCCACGCGACCGTCGCAGCTCGAAAGGGGGGCTATCTGTACCCTCACGACCGCGCGCTCGGACGGTATAACGGAGTCGAAATTCTCGTGCCCCGCGAACCACTCCACGCGCGCCCGAATTACTGTAAACGCGAGTGAACATCTTTACGGATTGACTGTGCGAATAAACGCGCTGTGTAAAAGAAGAGAGGGACGGTGGTACGTTCATTAACCCGCTCCACATTGCTCCGCCTTTTCGAGTGAACGACTCGTCAGCCTCGCGAAGACTTAAAGCCCGCTGCCGCCCACCCGTGGACGACAAGGGTGTAGAGTCAACATTTGGTCCTTCGAGCCGGATAAGAGTCAGACACTCGACAACGATCCCGTCAGGGAAGGACGTGGAAAATTCGATCAGGTACTTCGTTGCCACGTGGCAGTGATCAGGGCTGCGAGCTCGCGCACACGCGCCCTCGCGCTGATCGCAGACGAGCCCGCGCTCCGCACCTCTTGCGCCTCGCACCTACGGGCTCGCGCTCCGCATCCCTCGCGCCTACGAGCCCGCGCGCTCGCGCCTCTTGCGCTGATCGCATACGAGCCCGCGCTCCGCGCCTCTCGCGCCTCGCGCCTACGGGCTCGCGCTCCGCGCCTCTCACGCCTCGCGCCTACGGGCTCGCGTTCTCGCTCCCGCGCGCCAAGCGCGTACCACGAGCACGCTTGCGCTCCGTGATACGCGCCCTTAGCGCGCCATCGAACCGATCCTTGAAGCCGATGCCCGGACGCTACGGTTGACTGCACTTGGGCAGTGTTAATCTTCACCCCTTAGTAAACCACGTTATCCGAGAATGGAAGCGACATTGAAGGTGCAGACCACCACAGGGGGCTACATCGACAGGTTTTGGGATAACCTCGTCAAGGTCGGAAAGGACAAAATCACGCAATCATATTTGACCACACGTCTCGCACTATTGGAGACGTACTGGCAGAGCTTCCGGGAGGGCCACCGCACCTTGATTGAGAACGAGGACGAGACAGTGGCCGCTTACTTCAAGGAGGATGTCTACGAGTGGCCTTCACTTGGACACAGTACAAGTGGACACTGTGCAAATGGACACGGTGCAAATAGACACGGAATATTGCACACGGTTCATTTGGACACAGAAATTTTGGACACAGAAAAGTTTCACACCATAATGTTGAACACGGCGCAAATGGACACCGCTCATTTGCACACGGTAAAAGTTGCACACCGAAAAGTTAGACACGGCGCAAGTGGACACCGCTCATATGCACACGGTGAAAGTTGCACACCGAAAAGTTGGACACGGCACAAGTGAACACCGCTCATTTGCACACGGTAAAAGTTGCACACGGAAAAGTTGG
>NW_011957390.1:0-1404 GCF_000949405.1 Vollenhovia emeryi | reverse complement strand
GGAGTATCAGTGGACATAGCAAAAACCTTCTTACAGATAAGTATCGCACCATCGGACAGAGATTTTCTACGATTCTTATGGTGGGATACCTCGGAGAAAATTAAAATTTACAAGCATGTAGAGTGGTCTTCGGGGTATCGAGCAGCCCTTTTTTATTAGGAGCAACCATTGGGCTACATCTTCGATGAAACTTAGAATTGGCCATACAGAAAATCAGTTTGTGAGAAATTAGCCAAATCATTCTATGTAGACGACTGTGTCACCAGCGTTGATTCTTACGCCGACTTCCAGACTTTTAAAGATGAAGCCACTTCTTTGATGAGCGAAGCTACCCAAATAGCACAAAAACGTTCCATTAACATTCTAGGAATATACCCCTTATGAAAAAATACACTGAATCTTACGTTGACGGTCCGAAATAACCATCAAATTGAGTGTAAACCTTCATAATCGAGTGTTTCATGCAGGTTTACACTCAATTTGATGGTTATTTCGGACCGTCAACGTATGATTGAGTGTATTTTTTCATAAGGGACGCCAAGAACATTCGAAGATTCCAGGAATTTTCTAATAGTCGTTTTATACGTTCGAGGCATATTTATAGAATGTACCAACGGAGCACTTCAAAAGTTCTAGAAACATCTCTAGAATGTTCATCTGAATGTGCTACGAATGTACACGAATGTACTGCAAATATTCTAGTAATGTGCTGTAGATATTTCTATGAATGTTCCTGGAATATACAGCAAATATTCCAGTAATGTGCTGTAGATATTTCACCCAAAGAAAAGTATTCTATTTTTTAGTGGTTCCCTCTTAATTTTAGCCGGCACAAATTGGCAACCGGCACTACGCGACACGCGTGCGGGCGCGTGAGCGCCAGCTTCTGACAATGAGTATTCACCGACCGCCGCTAGGCCGCACATGGTGACGGCCAAAAACTCGGAAACAAAATTCAGTCTCGCGGGCCTCCTTTTATACCCTACGAGACTGAATTTTGCTTCCGAGTTTTTGGCCGTCGCCATGCGCGGCCTAGCGGCGGTCGGTGAACTACTCAGAATATTCCTACAACATAATGGAACATACTGCGTATGTTCGTATAGAAGTTCGTGAATATACCACGTACATTCTATGCGAATATTCATAGCACATTTACAACATTCCATAAACATTCGTAGCACATACGCTGCTAATATTCCACGTATATTCAGTAAGAATATCCGTAGAAAGTTCCATGTGTACATTCCACGTACATTCTGTAAGAATATTCATAGAACATTCAGAATATGCCATAGACACTCAGGGAACATTTAATGCGAATATTCCCTGGGCATTCTGTGTGAATGTTCATAGAATATGAAGAACATTCTAGAAACATTCACGGCACATCCATGCGAATATTCC
>NW_011957389.1:0-1403 GCF_000949405.1 Vollenhovia emeryi | reverse complement strand
GGTATAAAAGTGTTCGAGTTACAGTCGCTTCATCCGTCTGGACAAAGCCCTATCCGAATTTAGAATTATCGGAACGCCTCAAGCGTCCGGTACGCGCATAAGTCTCATAATTATCAAAGCCGCGGGCCCGTAGATAAGGAAGCGGGACGCAGTCTGGGAAAGGATCACGCAATCATGACACGATATTTCCGCGTTACACACCCACTTGCTGAGGCATAAAAACCCTTCGAGTTAAGGGAAAAGCCCGAGCAAGCGTACCGTTTATTTACTTGACACCTGACCGCAATATCAGCGGCGCAGGCAAGCACCCATCACGTACAAGTCCATTCACATCCTATTCGCAGTCGCCCGTTACACAGAGATCGGCTCAACGCACGATAACTATCTCCCGGCGCGACCGAAATGGTTACGCTAGCCCGTAATGGCGGTGCGCCGTTGGTGGCTAACACCTCCCCCCCCGTACAGGTACGAACACGCAACGCATCGCGCGAACTGTTGCCACGCGGGCCACCGCCGCCACACGCGACTGCAATGGCCGCGATGGCCGCGATGGCCCGAGATGACGCCCGCAACCCGCCGCAGTCCCGCGGCCCACGAGGCCCGCAGCTCGCGGCCAGACGAGGCGCGCGACCCGCCGCAATCCCGCGGCCCATGAGACCCGCAGCTCGCGGCCAGCCGAGGCCCGCAACCCGACGTAGTCCCGCGGCCCATGAGACCCGCAGCTCGCGGCCAGATGAGGCGCGCAACCCGCTGCAATCCCACGGCGCACGAGACCCGCAGCTCGCGACCAGACGAGGCGCGCGACCCGCTGCAATCCCGCGACGTGCGAGACCCGCAGCTCGCGGCCAGGCCCGACGACCACGGCCTTCCCTCTATTACCTTATCCTCGCAAATACGCTCTTCGGCGAGCAGGGCGAGCCCGCACCCTCAATCCAGCCGAAGGGCGCTCACTTTCCCCCGCTGGCAGGATCCGCTCGATCCTCCCGGGTCGACGCCTGGCGAAGGCGAAATCGCCTGGGCCAGGTCCCCGGTCCGCCGTCCTCCGCAACCGCAGTCCGATGATCGTGGGGTCCTCGACGGGTTCTCGTCGGTTCCCAGACCGCCCACGACTCGTAATGGCAAATTCGCTTGGGTAGAGTCCGACGTCTGCCACCGTTCCTCTCGACTCCTCACAGCTCACTGGTCCTCTTCACGGTCGCACTGCACACTGCACTGTCACTAACCGGAAGACAAAGTTGCAGAAGTGGCGACTCGCACGCCGCGCCTGCTTCCGCTCGCCTTCGCTCGCACGCCGCGCACGCGCAGCCGGCGCCGCCGAGCACTCACACCTTGCCCGCGGCAACGCCGCTCCGCCGGTAACCCGGCCATCCCGAACCGTGGTTCATTCGCCGCGAACAAAAAGT
>NW_011957388.1:0-1403 GCF_000949405.1 Vollenhovia emeryi | reverse complement strand
ACGCGAATTGAGGCATGCCTCGATCTGGCATAGGAGGGTGCTCATCTCCTCAAACGACAACGTGTGCGTGCCGAGAACTCGATGTAGGTGATGTTTGACGCTTTTAACTCCCGCCTCCCAGAGCCCACCGAAATGCGGAGCGGAGGGGGGAATGAAATTCCAGTCTACGTTGTCGCTGGCGAGGTGGTTTAAGAAAGCTGGATCTCGCAGGACGGATCGATAGGCGGAGGTCAGTTCGCGGTCGGCGCCTACAAAGGTCGTCCCGTTGTCCGAGAACATGGACTGGGGGAGGCCTCTGCGAGAACAAAAGCGCCGGAACGCGCTGAGAAACGCGGCGGTGGAATAATCCCCGACTAGCTCGAGGTGAACGGCTCGAGTGGCCAGACAGACGAACAGAGCCACGTACGCCTTCTGTGATCTGATCCCTCGTCCCGCGGAGGTTCGAACCTTGATTGGTCCGGCGTAGTCGACGCCACAGTGGGCGAAGCATCGAGGAGGAGGAGACACTCGCAATGGGGGGAGATCGCCCATTAATTGGCAAGGAGTCGCGGCCCGCTCGCGAACACAAGGGAGGCACGCGTGAATGACGGACTTGACTAGACTGCGCGCGCGAAGTACCCAGTACTCCTTGCGCAGCGCACTGAGAGACAACTGAGTCCCTCCATGGAGAGTTCTCTCGTGGACGTGGGAAACGATGAGCCGCACCACCGAATGTGGGGCGAGCAGCACTGGGTGGCGCGTATCGTACGGAAGAGGAGCGTGGCGAAGACGTCCGCCAACCCTCAACACGTCGTCATCATCCAAGAATGGATTTAACGACGCGATTGAACTCTTGGAAGCAATGCTGCGCCCGGCACGCAGGGCCTGCATCTCGACTCGAAATACCTCGTCCTGAACATATCGGATCCAGAAGCGTTTGGCTAGAGCGCATTCCGTGGAAGAGAGAGCACGGCTCGGAGGCGGAAGCGGAGCAGAGCGTCGAGTCGGACTACGACATGAACGCAGAAAACGGTACATGTAGGCCGTGACGCGGACCAACTTGGGCCACGATGAGAATCGTGTGGCCAGATCCCAGCTCGCCGGAAGGGGCTGGGCGGTAAGGGTGTGCACCTTCTTTTGTTCCGGAATATCGCTCCGGTGCAGGTCGGGTTCCATGGGCCATTCGGTAGACGGCGAAATGAGCCATGGAGGACCGCTCCACCACAGTTTATGCGCGACGAGCTCGTCGCCGTGAAGGCCCCTCGACGCACAGTCGGCGGGGTTGCAGGCGGTCGGCACATGGCGCCAGACGACCTGGGGCAAATTCTTTTGGATCTTGGCGACGCGATTCGCCACGAAAACAGTCCATCTCGAAGGATGAGATCGAAGCCACGTCAGGACGATGGTGGAATCAGTCCAACACG
>NW_011957387.1:0-1403 GCF_000949405.1 Vollenhovia emeryi | reverse complement strand
CTTGACTTTGAAGTCCGAGATCGGAGCGGTCGCGAAGCGATCTGAAGCTATCGATGTCTCGGTTCGAACTCTCTCGATCGTTGGAATCGGCGGCGAGAGAAGCCCGCTGGGTCTTTGTTTTCAAGAGAGAAATGTTTAGCTCTCCGGTGACCGTTGGCTTTATTTTCCACCCGGAGTCGTCGTGTCGTCGCTCATCACAACACGACCCCGGGTGATTCGACTCGCTTGGTCGTTATCGCGCACGGCGTGTACCGCGTAACGTCCCCGAGTTAAACGGTCGGCTCGACCCGATCGGTCGAAGCCGTTACATATTATATTTGTTTCGATGGATCCGAGGAACGTCGTTTGACGCTCAAACACACACTTAGCAAACTACGAAGAAGTCAAAAATGGATTGCTGAATGCAGGATCAACTCAAAAAACAAGCCGTTCTATCGACGCGGAATCCAACTTTTGTCAGACAGATGGGAAAAGGTCATGCCTTCCGGGGGAAAATACTTTGATCGATAAATTCAATCATTTTTTTATTGAAATAAATGCGTATTTTAACAGCGAAAACTTTCCGAACCATCTAGTATATACGACACATGATATTAAATGAATGTTATACTATAAATATTTATAACTAGCATGTCCCGTGACTTTATTCGTGACCACACATGCATGACTGTCACACGTACGTGTCTTTGCCTATTTTTAATCTTCCATTTCAACATTTTAAACCTATTTTTAAGAATTAGAACATTTTTGCATATGTATTGCAATACATTGAAATTAAATATTTTTAAAAAATAAGTTTAAGTAAACTATCTTATATTACAAATTATTATGGGAAAGAATATATAGAATATTATTAGTTATATATTATTTTTATGAAACTAACATTCCCAAATAGCACAAGGACGTCCTCGGAACGTCCTTAAACCTCTCGATAAATCAGTATCGACACTTCTGGAGTCCTATTGTGAATAATTTCTGCCATGACATGATATCGCAACTTACAATCTCGTGATCAAGCAATGTCAACCACTTCAAGCTTTTTAATATTAGAACTTAGAAAGTTCAATTAGTGAAGATATACATAGTTCCTGACAATTGGATTAAAGCACGAACTGTGAACACTGTCTCATTGCCCTTTTATTTATTACTAATTTGCATTATCGAGAGTATTTTACTAACTTATATATTTATTATTTAAAATAAAAAAGTGAAAAATTGAAAAATTGTTAAACGATACTAACTGGCAAATTCTAATTAAAGAAATTAATTTTTTTGGCGAAAAATACTACCTTTGCCAGAGTTTGAACCTGGACTTCCCTACAGTCTAGGCGGGCGTCTCACCAATTCGACCATTGAGGTATGTGGTAATATTTATCGCAATAAACAGTATTAATGATAACATA
>NW_011957386.1:0-1403 GCF_000949405.1 Vollenhovia emeryi | reverse complement strand
TTTTTCTTGCTGGACCCCCCCCCCGCGGCGTTCACTGCCTCCCTCGGAGGATCCGTCCCCCTCGCTCCGGACCTTCGATCGGCCCCGGGAACCGGGCGGTCCCCCGCGGCACCCCTCCTCCCCTCTCGAGGGTTGGAGGGGACCGCCGCGGGACCGCTAATACGGGCCCCGCCGCCGACCAAGGGCCGGAGCATCTCCATTCGTAGGAGGATCTCCCTCTGGGACCGATCCACCGCCCTACGAATCATCCCCTCCACCGCCTCCCCGGTGAGTTCCCCTGCTTTCGCCGGCAGGGGTCCCCCCGTTTTCCGCGGGGCTTGGGGCAGTGGAGAGGGATTCCCCACCTGGTTCTGGGGGGGACCGGTCCCCTTCCCGAGGGCAGACCTCCCCTTCCCCCTCGAGCGCGATCACCCCCTCCCCGACTTTGGGACCCGGGAGGTGCCCGCCTGCGGCGTGTTCACCTCCCAGGTCTTTTTCTCCGGGGACGGGTGGTCGGCTACTTCCCCGGGGGAGGAGGATCCGGAGGTAGACTATCAGGGTCCACCTCCATCTCCCCCTCCCCCGGGGCATTCACCCCCGGAGGGGTGGTGCCTCCCTCGCTTTGCGGCAGATTGGGGGGCGGCGGCATCGCCCCCCGGTCCCTCTCCTCTTTCTCCTTGAGGAGGGCCGCGACCTGTGTCTTGAGGGAGGCCAACTCCTCCCTCAGCATCTCCCCCTCGTCCTTCGTCGCGCCGCCCAACCGTGTGGACAGCGCGTCCACCGCGAGCCTCGTAAAAAGGGCCCCATCGCGTATTTCTTTGACGATGGAGCCCCTTAGGTTGCTGCTCGTTTTGGCCAGGAGATCGGTCCTGCAGGTGAGCTCGATCACCTGAGCCACAAGGTCCCGGGTAGGGAGCTGGGGGATCTGCTCCCCCAACTCCCTCTCCCTCTTCCTTCTCGGGGCGCCTTCATGCTGCAGGGGGTCGTAATCCCCCTGCATGGCCCGCATATACTGGCGGTGTCCTCCTTTATTTTTTCGAGGTTCCTAGCCGCCACCTTCCGGGCCTCGATCAAGAAGCCCTCCCCGGTCGTCGGGGGCCTGCCCCTGCCAGTCTTTGTGGGGAGGGGATCATCCTCCCCACTGGAGTTGCTGAGGGGGCGCGACACCTTCGTGCGCCTCCCCCTCCCGCCGCTCCGACTCCTCTTCGTGGCCCCCGAGCGGGACCTGTGGGACTTTGTGCTCTCGTCGGAGCCACGGTCCCCCTCGGGGTCCACGTTGCTGGCCGCGTCATCAGTCGCGAAGACCTCATCGTCCTCGCTTCGCGCGGTCTCCTCCCCCTCCGTATTCCTCGGGGAGGGGGATCCCCTGGACCTCAGGCTTATCCTGTTAGCCAGGGCCGTCGAGTCCTCCTCCTCGTCCGTCG
>NW_011957385.1:0-1403 GCF_000949405.1 Vollenhovia emeryi | reverse complement strand
CAACTCGCGACTGTTCCGTTCCAATGGAATTTGAAAATACGCTTGGCTCAAGTCAATAGTCGATATATATCGGGCCGACCGCAGTTTGTCGAGAATCGCGTTCATGTAGGGCAACGGGTACGCGTCCTTCTTCGACACGCTATTTAGGCGGCGAAAATCCAAACAAAACCGATACGTCCCGTTCGGTTTCTTAATCATCACGATCGGCGTTGACCACGCGCTTCGCGACGGCTCGATTATCCCGGCTCCCAACATTTTGTCGACCTCCTCGTAAATGGCCTCGCGGATCTTGGGCGACACCGGATAATACCGTTGCTTAATCGGCGCGTGATCCCCGACATCAATCCGGTGTTCCGCGAGCGTGGTCGCCCCGGGGCGCTTGGGGGTCCCCCTCTATTTCGCGTTTCAAGAGCTCCGCCAGGCGGGCCTGCTCCCCCGCCGAGAGCGCGCACAGCCCGACGCACGTGAGTGGAGCTTCCCTCGTCCCGTATCGGGCCCCCTCCCCGCGCGCCGTTGCGTCCGCGGGGTCACCCGCGTCCACGGCCGCGACACTCGCCCCGTCCTCCGGCGCGGTCTCCCCCTCGTCCCCAGGCGGCGCCGGCACTACGCTCGCCACTGTCCCGACCGCGGCGCTCTCGAAGGGCCGCCCGCCCGCGGACTCGTCCGCGAACCGCCACGTGCCCGAGGCGTAGTCGATCGCGAGGCCAAAGGCCCTCAAAAAGTCCACCCCGAGTATGCACGGTAATGCCAACGTGGGCAGCGCGTGCACGCGCATCCCTCGCGTGCGCCCATCTACTGTCACGGGGGCCTCCACCTCCCCCCTCACCCGCGTGGTCTGGTTGGTCGCGGTGGTCACACGCTGCCCCGTGGTCGGGGCGAAGTTCCAGCCCGCCGCTCGGAGCCAGCTGATTATCCCGGGACCGACGAAGGTCCGACTCGACCCCGAGTCCACTAACCCGCGCACCTCTCGTCCGGCTAGGTCCACCCGGAGAAACGCGAGCGGCGCCGAGCCCTCCGCGCCGAAGGCGCTATATACGACCGCCGGTGTCGCGTCCGGGGCCTCCCCGCTCGGGGCGGCCCCAGCAGGGGCGGATAGCGAAGGAGTCGACTTGCCCCCGGCTTTCGACTCCCTCACTCGTTTCCCGAACATTTGGGGCACGTCCGCAAGGTAACGTCGACGCGGCCGCACCGATAACAATGGACCCGCTCCTCCTCGGGGCAGTCCCGCGCGAAGTGCCCCTCGCAGTTCCAGCATTTCCGCGCCTTAGCGCGCGCGCCCCCCGCGCCCCCGGTCGCGGCGTCCGCGGCGGCAACCGCGGGCGCCCCTGCGCTGGTCGCGCGGGGCCCCATCCCCTTCCCCCCGCCGCCCCGCGCAGGTCCACCGGCGCCCGTTTCGCTCGCGC
>NW_011957384.1:0-1402 GCF_000949405.1 Vollenhovia emeryi | reverse complement strand
GAAGTTGTTGTTTCTCGATACAGGCGGCTACCCAAAATTCCGCTGACCACGACATGAAATATCGCATCAAAAGCACATGTGTTTCGCAAGTTCAAATTATAGGCACCCATATTTACAGGAGTCGAGATATTTCCATTTTTAAGGATGGGGATGCGTCCGATCTTGGAATCTTTAATAAAATCCCATTCGGGACAATTGTCCAAGTACGTCGATTTCAGTCGTTTCGGTTTCGGTGATTCATCGTTCTCGATGCTTTTAACGTTTTTGTTGAAACCATCCCATGTTTCACATATGATCCAATCATTATTAGCTGGAATATTTTTGTCCATAGCGTAGTGGGTCCTCTCAAAAGATATCTCATCTACTATGAGTGCTTCGCTTGGTGACTTTTGAACAATGTATGTTGTCTCTTTCGTCATTGATTTTTTATCGTAGTCAAGACAATTTTTGGTATCACTTTGATGGGGTGGAGTCATTTTATCACTGGCTGTTATCGAAGAAATTATTTCCGATAACTGCGACTGATCAACAACACCACTGCTCAACGTATCCTTTCGTGCATTTTTATTGGGAGTGCTGCACGCGTTTCCATTTTCGATAGCAAACGATATTTCGTCTTTAAATGATACCGTTGGCAGAACAGTAGACTGGGAACTCAGGCTATCCGTGATCTCCGGCAGCTTCCTTTCATCAGCCGATTGAATATCCGATTCATTCGAAAGCAGCTTGAGTTTGTTATCGATATGACCGAGATGTTTGAGAATGAACTTATCCACTCTCATAGGCAGTTCGCCCTTGAACACGCGCTTTTTAATATCGCAAAACTCTGACTCGACGGCAGCCGATGTTGCTATTGTTGACCCTTTCCCGAAAATGGGCAACATCACTCCCGTCCATAACGCCACATAAGGTAGTAAGTATCTCTTTAACCTTTTAGCGAAGTCCTCATTGTAGCAGGCATTTATTGTATCACCGACTGATGAATTATTCGCTATTTCTTTCGCTGCATCGTACTGATCGTCGCTCCAGGTTTTCCAATCTGAATGAAAGTCTTCGATATCATCAAAATTCTCCTCTTTTTCCATATTTCTTTTCTCAGAAAATTCATCGGCATCATCGCTGTCGATTTCTTCTATGTTGATCGGCACGCCTTTTATTTTATCATTTAAAAATCTAATTCTTTCTTCGGAAGGCAGAATATCGTTGGACGAGGTGTGGCCGATGAAATGATTGAGGGCAACGGAAAGAACAGACTTAACAAAGTACGATAATTCGTCCATAGACGAAATTTTGTACATTTGTGCGACACACCTCAAATAGAATCGTCGTACAAGGATTTTTTCTTTCCCTTTGAGGCAGTTCCAGCGTGATACCATGGCTATAACATGACTTACATCCAATC
>NW_011957383.1:0-1402 GCF_000949405.1 Vollenhovia emeryi | reverse complement strand
GATGACGACGTCCAGGCAGTGCGCTCCGTAGTTTTCGGTGTTTAGGTGTATTAATACCTTCAACTCGATGTCCACGTCGTCATCGGCGACCTGGGACACGTGGGATACAAACTTCGTCTGATCAGCCGTTGTTGAGATCCGAGTCAGTGAGGGGATGCTGGAGTGATTCTGCACTTTTGGAATTTGCTCCTAGAACTGTCAATTCGTGAACACATTTGTATAATATACAAATTATATGGGTTTTGTGTACGAACCGACAATGTTCCACTAATCGGAATAAATCAGAGAACAGTATGGTATCATTGAAATAAAGTTAGTAATTTAACAAAAAATCTATTCGCTTGAATAAGTTATAGGTTACCTAACTTATAACACAGGGACCTAGTGAGACAGTAACGAGTAATGAGGTATAAATAAAAAAAAGCCTTTACGTCTCGTGCACCACGCGACCGCGCATCATGGAACGCAAGAAGCCTCCGTACAAAATCGTCGATTATTCCCTGGCGTTTAATATCACACAATCGGTCATTTCGAGGTTCTCTCTCGTAATAAGATAATTATATTCTGATAAATAAACAGTACGAGATATTTAACACTACAAAAGGGGTGATATCACCTAAAAAACTTACCTTTTTAAAAAAGGTAAAAAAAGCACCAAGTATAAGCTCCAACGACCGAATATATGTATATCTTTTTTGCATCTCTACAAAAATATCTTCACTACAAAACTATCTTCTCTACAAAAGTAATGATATCATCAAATGGCGCCAACTAAACTAAATAGTTTTAAACGTGGTGGAGCGATGATTGGAGTGGGGGCATGCCCGCCGGCTGGACGTCGGGCGTATCCCGTTTGGACACGTAACGATTGGACACCGCTCGATTGGACACGCACTGTTGGACACACATTATTGGACACCGAAATCATTGGACACCGCATTATTGGACACCGCATTATCGGACACAAGCATTATTGGACACCGCATTATTGGACACTGCATTTTTTGACACCGCATTTTTGTACACCGCATTATTGGACACAAGCATTGCAAGTTTGGACACTGCATTGGGGTTGTCCCGATTGCGCACATAACCGATCGGACACGGCAATATTTCCCGATCGGACACGGACTCGATCGGACACTCTAATGGGTTTTCAAGTATTTATAACATGAAATTTAAGGCAAACTGTGACTTTAGATGGGTCGCGATATTTATATATATTTAACCTGGGTTAACTGTTCTGTAAAGCAGATAATTTTCCATCATTTGTAAGTCCATACACCCACAAGAATATTGTGCTTTACAGAAATACGCAAACCCGATACAAAATGTGTCCGATCGGGCCTGTGTCCGATCGGGAAATATTGCCGTGTCCGATCGGTTATGTGTGCAATCAGGA
>NW_011957382.1:0-1407 GCF_000949405.1 Vollenhovia emeryi | reverse complement strand
ATCACGAAAAACGGGGCCGTGACATCTCTCAGGCTTCTCTCTGTCTCTACCCACTGTCCGGCGCGACGCGCAAATTTTCCGCCTCGCGGTCGTCGCTTCCCTCCCTACCCCCCTTTCTCGAGAGAGACTCGCGCAGCGGCCCGTAGGTGGCGCGCGGGTCGCGCGAGGCCCGCCGCGGGAATTGTTTGTCAACAGAAAAATCGTTCGGTCTCGGGGTCGCGTCCGAGGAGCGCGACGGCGAGCGACGGGCGTACCGTACGCGCTCGTCGTCGCGCAAAGCGGCGAGAGCGGCTCGAATTTAGGGCGTAGCCCCCGCGCGCGCCTCGCGGCGCGACCTCGCGGCGGGAAGACACGGCGCGGCGCGGCGCGGCGCGGCGCGGCGCGGCGCGGCGCGCGGAAACCCGCTTCCTCGCGCGCAACGTCCGCTCGGCCACGTCCCGGCGAGGGTCAGCCCCTCGGCCGAGCGTCGGATCGTCCGTCTCTTTTTTTTCCCCGGCTCGGCGCGCCTGCCGTGCCGCGCGCGCGAGAGACGAGTGTGTCGCCCCTGCGGGGAGGAAGAAAGGGGGGGAAAAAAAAGAAGAGAGGAGCGAGAGCGGGGACCGCGCGCGCAGTCGGAGACAACTTCGCGGCGCTGGACTCGGCGGCTCGCAGCGCGGGTCACATGATCGGGGACGAGCGCGAAGCAGTAGGCTAATGCCTGTGGAAAAACGGTCCCGGCCACGCATCGCGTCCGCGGAATCGGAAAATTTCATCCCGCCGGTGCGCGCGCGTAGCGAGTAGCGGCACGCACGAACTGGAGCACGCCGTTGGGATCGCGAGGAATTAATCGAACGCATCAAACCGAGGCTATAAATTCCAGCGCTACGTTCCGGCGTAACGAGCGGACGTATCTTTTTTTTCTCTCTCTCTCTCTCTCTCTCTCTCTCTGTCCATTGGAGATTGCGTATTGGCTCGCGACCTAGTTGCAAAATAGAAGTAAAAATAAAATCGGCGCGGCCGCGATTATCTCTCTCGGGGCGAAAATAAAACGGTCGTTGCCTCCCGGCGATCCCTCCCTTCCCCCCTGATGCGTTCTTTCGCGAGATGAATGCGCGATCCGCGCTGACGTCCGATTCCGTTGTCACGTGTATACGACGGAAGAATGAAATGGCCTCGAGGACGCGCGCGCGATCTCGATCCGACCTTCCACCGAAGGACGAAACGCTAGGCTGATGGCGGAGATCCGCTCGAGTCCGTCTCGTTTCTACCGATGCAGTTTAACTTCGACCGCGCTTCAATTTGTTTTCCGTCCTTTCCAACTTTTACGCCGATTTTCCCCAACGTCGCTTGACTTCAAGCTTGGCTTAAGTTATCCTTTGTCTCTTTCCAACTGTCCCCTTGCGCCCGGTTGCACCAACGTCGCTTGAC
>NW_011957381.1:0-1402 GCF_000949405.1 Vollenhovia emeryi | reverse complement strand
TAACTTTTTAACGAGCAACGAGCGACGGCTAAAACCTTCTGAGGGTCACTCAGGAGGGTGACCTTGACCTTGACCTTGAAGGTCAAGGTCGTAGGAGCTGGGTCCCCTATTCGGCACTTTTACCAAATATTTATCGCCAGTTCAGGTACACCCTGTATAAAGTATGAATTACCTTACAAGAGATCTTTTGTAAAAATTTTTCTTTATTTCGACATAAAATGAAAAAATACACAACGGCAGTTCTGACTACTTTCTACCGTAGTGTGGCAGTTTCAACTACAGTGTATATAAAATATACACTTTGTAGTAGTATAATGGTTGTTTTGATGACGAAATGTATTCGCTTCGTGCGATGATATACTATAGCGGAAAAGTAGGACTTACAAGGAACGGTCGGAAGTGTCCCTCACCGATGTGAATGAGCTTTGGATATGTTGTAGAGCATAAAAAAGTATTAGACCCGTATTTTTTTTATCGGCTTATCTCGACGTTTAGGGGGTGAAACAGCCCCTCGAAAATAAGGGATTTTTTCATTTTTTACGAATATCTTCGAAAATATAAGTTTTAGGGAAAAATGTTTTAGACAAAAGTTTTATTGTTTTTTATAGTCTTCACAATGGCGTAATCACATTTTTCAACAATTTCAAATTTTTTAATTTACCCCCACCCCACCATTATTTTTAAAAAATTAAAAAAAATTTTTCAACGCATAAGTTTAAGAGCATCAAATGACAATTATATCCATATTATATTTTTATTATGATACGACGATTTGATTTTTGGGAAAATCAGATTTATGAGGTATAGGCGTCGCGCTGTAGGTAGGTGTTGCGTTAAGTACTCCTTTTCAGTTGCGATGAAATATGTCGTATGACGCATTATACAAGTAAAAAATACATTAAAGATGAGATATCACCGATATCTTTCGCAATATTGCACATTAGGTCAAAATCACGTATGAAAATGAATCAACATCAGGCAAAGTCACGTATGAAAATGAATCAACATTAATCAATTTAAAACAGTATTGAAGTGAATTAACAATGGAAAAATAGGTTTTCTACTTCCTCTTGCACTATCATTCGCTCGTAGTGCGCTGAATGTAACCAATATATAAGCGTCTGTAATATCGGATAGCTGGCATATCATTTCGTAAAATGACAGTGGAAAGAACTATGTATTGAATCTGACTATTGTATAGTGCTATTTTGTGAATATGTAAGTACTTAATTTGTTGTTATTGCTTTTTATTCTTGTTACTCTTCGGCTTAATATTATATTTAATTCATGTACTTACACAAAGTCAATTTTGCTAATCTCTTCAGCCAGTCTTACCAGTGTTTATATACAAATAATTTTTTGTTAATAAAATGTCATGATTGTAAACTCTAAAATTATTTTC
>NW_011957380.1:0-1402 GCF_000949405.1 Vollenhovia emeryi | reverse complement strand
GTACGACAAATGCGATATTAGGACTGCGAAAGTTATCGGTGCAGTTATCAGTTTGTTGCGTTGAAAGAGAAAAGATGTTTGCGCAAAAACACGTTATTAGGCGCTAAACCCCAGCATAAGCACATAAGACGTTTCCGTACTATTTGCGTTATTCCTGGATTATTCCTGGCGATCTGAGGGTTGCGTTTCGTGACGTCCCAACGATTCACCTTCGTCAGACCGAACGAAATGATTTCTACGCGACTTCTAACGGGAGTCGGTATTTAACGAATGTCTCTCTTTCTTTTTACGAGCGCGCCACATCGACGAGCTTTCGAAGTTCGGCTCCACGTTCCAGGCCTTGCGTCACGGCGTTCTGACCCCGGGGCGATAAAACGCCTTTCTTTTAACCTTTCGACGACGAATAAATCAGAAGATGATTGACGTATCGAGGATCCACGAGATTAAAAGAGGTGTGCATCGTGGAACGATTTGGAGGGTTCAACGAACCCGGCTGAATTATTTCGATGCGCCGTCTCTCGTCGCGGGCCGATCACTCGCGCTAGGACCGCCGATCCACCATTTTCAGTAGAGAAAAAGTAAACGGCAGGTCGTACGCGGGAAACGGCCGCCGGTCGTGACGACCGGCGTGCAGATATAACAAAAAAACTTCGGCATCAATGAAACTCGCGAATCATTCACAATTGGATTCGACCGAGTGTGTCGGATATCGACCTCTCATTTTGAAAGCCGCTGCAACTTTTGGCGCGCGTGACCACCTTGACTGAGAGAATAATGTGTCGGGAACCAACTCGTTACTTGCAACGAAGTTACAGTTACTTCTTTTTGGTAACTGTAACTTATCTTCGTTACTTTCTCTCCATCTGTAACTGTAACCTAACTCAGTTACATTTTTTCGATGACTAGTAACTAATTTAATAGTTACATGTTAGTTAGTTTATGTAGATTTTAAATGTGCCCAGAAATGCCCTTATCGACACTTTACAATTCAAATTGATTTGATATTTTTCTTTCTATTGCAAGAAAGTAACTGCACAGTAATGATCCGTTACTTTTCGAATAACTGTAACTGTAACATTTTTAAGTTACATTTAAAAGTTACATTTTTAGCGAAAAAACTAACTATAACTAGATACTTTTATAAACTGTAACTGCAACTAGATATTTTTATAAAGTAACTTTCCCAATCCTGAAATTTATATTGTTGAGGGAGAAAGTGTGACATAAATGCAATGTAATTCATGCTCGGTGTTCACTGCATTCGAGCTATCGGGACGTGCTTCTATAATCTATCTTCTTCGGTTTAATAAGAGAAAAGAAGAAAATCATGTCGAGATACACGTATTACGCATGTCTTGTGTAACAATTGATTAAATAGGAGAAAAATCAAAGTTATAAATTT
>NW_011957379.1:0-1402 GCF_000949405.1 Vollenhovia emeryi | reverse complement strand
AGCTCAGCAGCCCGGTACGCAACCTCCCTGGTTATGTCGATAAGAGACTCGACCGGAACTCAGCGGCCCGGTTCATGGTCTCTCAAGTTCAGATCAAGTCGGCAAGAAACTCGACCGACGCTCAGCGGCGCGGTTCTTGGTCTCTTGGCTAGATCGACTCAGGATCTGCTCGACTATCCCGATTTTAAAGCAAAGTCCTGCTCACCCATTGGCGGTGCGATTTCCTGCGTAGTGACACGTGAAGAGGATTCCTCCGTGTCCGGAAGACTCGCAGAGCTGGTGCTTGGTAGATGTGCCATTCTTTGTGGAATGGCCGTCATTCCCCATTCGAGGGAATTGATACGCTTTCCAAGTGTATTATCCACCGAAGAGCGTCTGGATTCACGCGATGTATCGCGTGATCTACTTCTAGAGCGCCTCCTCTTTCGACGACGTCGTGCATGGCCTCGCGAATAAACTCGCGAGTCTTCCCGGGAATCTTCTCTGGAACGTTTCTTCATATCACGAAAATTTTCTGCGTGTGCTCGGGACCGCAACAAGAAACACAATGAAATGGCGAGCGACGCGCGCGCCGAGGGCTCCCTCTGTCTAGAGTTTTTTTAGTTTTAGAGGGAGCTTTAAACTGCTTGTTGCAAGGGGTTGGATGAGATCACAACTACTACACTTGTCTACTCGGACGAAAGTTGTTAGCATAATCATCTTATTTATTATGGATTTGTCGCGGCATATAAATTTATGTTACACATTGTATACACAAATTTGACAGCACCATGATCACTCACCGCGCATGAGCGCGGACAGTGATTCGCATCCTGAATTTTTTTGCGTGTTCGTAAACTTATTAAGAAAAAGTGTCGCAACCTCAGTGCTCCCGCCTGTACACATCGGAGAAAAAAAGAATAATCGCAAATCGGCCGTGACAACGAAGGATCGACAACACCGGAGTCACATCTAACGAGCGTTGAAATTCGTCCCTAAGTTACTGAGTTGTTTATTTGAACATGTAATTAAAAGATGTAAAGGTGAATATGCGTGTGTGTCTGAGCCATCCGAAAATCTCTCTTGCTCGCATCATATATGTCATGCACGACGCATTCGTCACTACATAACAACTATTGATATTATACGAGTATAATCTGAATAATACGCATTTTTATGCATTATCATTATGTATTCTTGGCTTTCAGGCTTTCGCGGCTGTTGTCTTCTTTAGTCTTCATGGCTTCCGGATGGTTGCCGCGTCCGTTTGCAGTTGGTGCCGACGTTTCGCAGGCGTTGCAGTCTGCTTCATCAGGGCTGGGAGACTCTGATACTGAGCTCCCTCGCGTTGCGCTCGTCCTTTTTATACTCGTTCTTGGGGGGGGGGGGGGGGGGGTAGTCGGGGGGGGGGTGCGTGGTCAGA
>NW_011957378.1:0-1402 GCF_000949405.1 Vollenhovia emeryi | reverse complement strand
GGCTTCCTTCGATGTATTTGCCTCTCTCACATAAGCGTAGCATCCAGACTGCACATTAAGACAAATTTTCGCTAGAGCTCTTTGATCTCGGGTTGCATCTTTATCAGTACCTAAGATACAGTTCCAGAGTCCGTCCATAATCAAGGACATTTTCATTGCAAACTTCCAGTTATTATAATTCTTGGTTCCTTCTAATTTTTCAAGTGTATATCCACCACCACCAACAATAATAAGTGATTGAGGCGATTGAGACGTACCTTCTGTATCCATTTCAAAAAGTAGTCAATATAACAGAAAACTTGAAAAATTGTATCAAAACTTCCTAACCTCAAAAATATCCTTTGGGCAATATGCAATTCCAATTACTACGAAACTTAACTTTTCGTTTATATAATAAATCTGAACGCATCTGGGCCCATAACCTGTTAGGATATGCTGGGATAAAAGCAGTAAAACCCTTTTATATTAATGAGGTTTACTAATAAGTATAGGAACGTGTTACCTCTTACAGAGCTTAAACCGGAAGTGAGGTTAGTGAACATAAAATCATAGAGTCGCAGTAGTCTGAATATCTCAAACTTAATGGCGCGTATTTCAAAACAGTAAAACAAATACAAAGTATGTATGTAATGATTAGATTATCTTATATATAATGATTAGATTATCTTAACAGAATGCGTTATAGAAACAGGTAATCAGAGCTTTGCCGTATCAACGAGTGACGGAAATGTCTGGCCGGCCTGTTCCCATGGTGCGTCATAGACGAGCAATGACGCATCCGGAATGAAAATAATAGATGTAATAACAATTTTATTAAAATAATTCAAACGTTTTTATAAAATATAATATTTATAATAGCAATAATTATTATTAATCTAATATTATATGAAATTTTATATTAAATATTAAAAAGTTTAACATAATAATTTTAAATTTTTGAACTGCTTTGACGCATTTTTGGCCATTTTTCTGCACCATGTGAACAGGCCGGGCAAAGAATTGCGGAATGCGTCATGCGTCATGCAGCCTCGGCTATACAGGGTGTCTGATGCAAAAGTAGCCAACTTGAAAATAGTGGTAGATTGGGTTAAACTAAGGAGAAATATCATGTGCCGCGGTACAAAAGTAACAATAGTTATCGAGTAATTAATTTACATGTCTGAGCGAATGAGGATGCAGAATACAGTAGGCCGGACTCGGAAGGCATTTAAGAAAATCGATCGATGAGCGGGAGGTAGAGCGACGCGCGAGATACCATGTTTATGTTTCGGGTCGCCCGTCGCTCGCGCTCGCTGCCACGTTCGCCGCCCGCGCCGCGCTCCCCGCCGGGCCTAGGTTTTTCCACCACGGTGTATCTCGCGCGTCGCACCACCTCCCGCTCATCGATCGATTTTCTTAAATG
>NW_011957377.1:0-1401 GCF_000949405.1 Vollenhovia emeryi | reverse complement strand
GTGGAATCTTAAAGATGGATTCAGTGAGTGACAAACCGGAGGAACTCGACGATGGGATGGACTCACTGTTCGAATCGGTCGCGGAGCCGACATCGCAAAATGTCACGACTGTGCAGAACTCGATTGCGGCGCAAGAGCCGATATCACAGAATATTACGAGGATGCAAAACGGGAGATTGCATATCACGAACACCGGGTGAGATGGATGGTCAATTGGTGCGCATGCAAGTGTTCAACATTGACGATATAAAAGATATCGAGAAGCGTAATTGGTGGAAACGCGCCAAGCTGCGAGCGCAATTTCTGTATTCCTCGATGAGGATGGATCTCAAGCATCAGGCGTTGTGTCAATTGCTCGAGGCCGTGGCGAGCGATTTGCGAAGTGTGCCAGGGGTCAAGACAGAGACGCGCGATCTGTTTTACTCGGATGACGCGTGTCCTGAACGCGTTAGTGTTAAGAGAAAGCGTTACGACGATGACGATATCGCAATCGCAAGCGGAAGTTGCATAAAACGCTTGTAGTGTCTTATCAACAGATGACAGTAACATATTAACTGTGTCTCACAAATAAAGAATAATATGACCAATATGCTGGTATTATAAATCTGTAACCTAATTAGAATAGATAGTAATAAGGTACGGTGAATAAATAAAAACGGGGGGGGGGATAATGATGAAATGCACGCGGTGCAAACTCGAATAATGAAATGCGCATTTCGAGATTCCCTTTTATTAGGTTAGGGTTGGGTTAGTATTAGGGTTAGTGGGCGTTGGTCTATGACGATGAAAGCGTTACAAAAATAACAATTTGATCCATATGTTTCGCAATATCCTTTCGAGTAGACGTTGACGCTATATATAGATATCCGTTCGATGAGACTGTGGCGATAAAGGGGTGCATATCGCAGGAAATTCTTTCAATGATAAAAATAATACTTTATTCGTAAAAAATGATGATTAATTATAAATAATCTCCTAACGCATCTAAATTTCTTATCAATACCTTCCTCTCATAATCTACCTCCTCCTCTATGCAGTGTTGATATGTTCCACTAAAATATAAGTAATTTTGTATACAAAGTTCACAGTCTATTGCCGGTCGAGCTATTACTATTATTTTATTGCATTTGTGGCATTGTTCCTTCTGCTGCATTGTCGTTGCGAAAAATGGCCCACATAATGTGTGCCAATTCTCCAAGCGCGCGTAATATTCGAGCTCCTCTTCATCTTCGTTCGTAGCGCAGTCTGCACATATGCGCCTGGATGGATAAGTTTCCTCGAAATAGTGGCTTCCGGGTTCAAGTGCCCGGAAGCAATGACTTTCTCGTAAAACATCGTAGAATTCATGTTGCCGGGGATCTACCCCGTCAATTACAATATCCGCTGGTGGTTTCATCTTTA
>NW_011957376.1:0-1401 GCF_000949405.1 Vollenhovia emeryi | reverse complement strand
ACCCCTAGTCTAAACGCTTGTCGGTCACCTTCCGCGGATCACGAACGGGAGCCGTGTTCATCGGGAATCTACACGAAACGCGGCTATCTGTACGCCACTCTCGTGGCGGTATCGGCACTTCGTCGCGCATTAACTTTGCGATTCCAACGCGTGACACCCTTCCTTCCTGTTAGAAGATTCGTTCGACATCACACACGTAAGACAATTATCTATATAATCTATAATTTTCTTGCGAAAGGATGGGAACCAATAGGATTTCTCTACACCTTTTACTGTCTTTTCGACACCACAATGAGCCATATTATCGTGGTGGGCCTTCAAAAGGCTCATCACCATTGACTCTGGTACTACAAATCGTAATTGGTTTCCGTCCTTTCTGTATAATAAACCGTTCCTTAATTCGAATTTCTCATTATCTTCAAATTCTAACCTTTTGCTAATATCTATAATTTTAGGATCTGTCAACTGCCTGACTTCAAGTTCTCGCTTGAGGGGCACCTCACGAACGTAGGCTATTCCCCTGCTGAGCGCATCCACGTGCGCCATACGATTTCCTGGCCGATGCAAGAGGTTAAAGTCATAGTTTTGCAAGGTGAGTGTCCACCTAGCAATTCTGGGATTCAAATTTGCCTTATTCACCGCGTACACTAAGGCATTGCAATCGGTGAATATCGTGAAATTTAAACCATAAAGATATAAATGAAACCTCTCTACCGCTCTAACTATCGCTAACATTTCTAATTCATATGAATGATATTTACTTTCAGCTTGGTTTGTGGCCTTACTGAAATAGGCTACGGGTGCCCAGGGCTGATTTTTCTGCCGCTGCAGCAGGATCGCTCCGAAGCCTGCACTACTCGCACAACTGTGCAGCTCCGTCTCAGCCGCAAGGTCGTACAGTCGCAGTACCGGTGCAGAGGTAAGTTCTTTTTTCAGTAATTCGAATGACTCGATACATTCGCGGCTAAACTCGTAATCTGTTGCCTCTTAAGCAAGTTTTGCAATGGTCTCGCTTTCATTGTAAAATCTTTAATGAAGCGCCTAAAATAGTTTACCAGACCCAGAAAGCGCTGTACCTCATGTACATTATTCGTCCTCTTAAAATTGTGGATTGCCTCTGTATGTCGCGGACTTAACGTAACCTCGTTTTCCGATATTATACAGGGTGATTCAGAATAGGTATAGTGTCCATGAAATGTCGAATTCCTGATTAAATTCTAAGACGATTTTTCTCTTACCAAAATTTTCTCCGAAGCTTAGTTTTTGAATTATTAAAAGAAATAGTTAACGAATGACGGGCCGAGTACAAGAGGCAGGCAGGGGCGGCGCACGGCGCTTCTCGCCGCGAGCGCTTACACGGGGCACTCAGCTGATCGCTGCACACACATACACGCGACGCAT
>NW_011957375.1:0-1401 GCF_000949405.1 Vollenhovia emeryi | reverse complement strand
CTGGAACAGTAAATATCTATTCCTATATGATTCCTATATCTATTCCTATATGCTGATCCTATAATCCTGACAGTATATAGATCCCTATATACACCCCCCTTCCAGAACATTCCTGGACGACCTTTACACTTAGAAAATTATTATTTTTTAATTATAAGAGTAATCCGATTTATTTGTGACCAAGTCAAAAATTATAATATAATAGATTAGGTCAAACTGAGAAAAAGTCATGTACTATTTTACAATTTTTGCATAGTTAATGTGTTATTAATTATTAAAAATCGCTGTATTAGTCCGGTCTACTACCCAGTGCAAGCGCGCGAGGAGTTGTTTATTATGTACAGCCGTTGCCGATTGTAGTAAACCAATTCCCGCGCGCTTAAGAACATGACCACATAGCTGAACAGAAAATTTTTGTTCTTTTTATTTCCGGAGTTAAAAATATGGGTTTCCATTAAAAAATTTTAAGTTGATCTTGAATGATCTCTCAATTTGGCCTCAAGGTCAAAATCAAGATCACCATTAAATGCCCCGCCTTAAGCCATACAAGTTTTGTCTGAAACATTTTGTTCTACATTTCACTTCTTCCCAGATATTTTAGGGGTGCGGGACTTTTTCCTCACCCTGTATACAACGGACTATTCTCAAAACATGCGTTTAAATTTGAGGTGTTAAAAAATTCGATATAAGACTATAATTTTGAAATTATGGCTTTTCTCTATATAACGCATACTTTGAGAACTGATTTATACATATATTATAATAAACGATTACTTCGGGAACAGTTCCCAAATTACACAATTTATATATACGATGGACAGTTCTCAAAGCATGCGTTTAAATTTGAAATGTTCCTTATATAAATCGTATACTTTGAGCACTAATGTAAATACAATAAATAATTATCACCCTGTATGGTTTCGAGGGGGCCATAAGAATATACCGTTGGTTTGACCGTAAAGAGTTATTTGAAGGTCACATAAAGGTCACCTTTAATTTCTTAAATGAAACCCCTTATTGTTTATTATACTATCTTATTCCAATAATTAATATGCTAACTAACTAGCAACTTTTGTCTGAAATATTTTTTGATTGGCCTAATACTTTTTGAGATATTCAAGAGAAAATTGATAACTTTCAATATTTAGCTTATGATATCTCGATAACTGATTGTCGAAGATAAAAGTAGTACAGGATTTTTTTACTTGATATGGTCTCAGGAATATGCTGTTGCAGTAGTGCTCCAATTATTGAAAATTTTTGTATATTGTATCATACACAAAATTTCCATACACAAAAATTTTTTTTAATTATAAGGGTAATCCGATTTATTTGTGACCAAGCCAAAAATTATAATATAATAGATTGGGTCAAACTGAGAAAAAGTCATGTACTATTTTG
>NW_011957374.1:0-1401 GCF_000949405.1 Vollenhovia emeryi | reverse complement strand
TATACAGGGTGTACTGCAACTCGTGACCGAAATTTTAATAGCGTATTTCTGAGCAAAAAGTAAGACGAAAATCCTAATACGAAAATATCGAGGCTATAATACTTTTCAAATGGGAAGCATTTATAATAGACAAATCAGGTAGTCTAAAGTTCGCGCGTTCAGGGACGGTACATTGCACAGTGATAAAGGTACTCTTGCATCTTTGCCGATATACCTCAAAAAATTTTAGTAATTATATGTACAATGATGCTGATGTTATTGATTGAGTCGTATTTAAACATGAAAAAATAAAAAAATAATAAATTAAAATAATAAATATGAGAAGTTGTCCACATGAGAAGTTGTCACCTAATGAAATGTCACAGACAATTTATATGGTAAAAATATTTTCTTCAATATCGATTTATATTGAGGTTATTTTTTTACTATGTAGATAAGATAGATTTCACATTTTATTCAATTCGGCAATGCCTAATGGAAACTATGTTGATACAAACGCGAAATTTATTAGCAAATCTAGTAACAAACTTTTTTTCTATTGATTATTATATTTTTATTGTACTCAGATAACATGCTTGTCTAAAAGACATCTTGAATATTATAGTTCTGTTGTGCTACTATTAATACTTTGAGATATTGTATTTGTATAATAACGTTTATTTAAAAATTGTTACAACATATGTTCAAAATGCCCTCCGCCCAATTCTACACAAAGACGTGCTCGTCGAATTAAATTGGTCCCGGTATTTTGAATCATTTCAGGAGTAATGGAAAAAATGCTGAGACCAATTTAATTCGACGGGCACGTCTTTATGTAAAATTAGGCGGAAGGCATTTTGAACGTATGTTGTCAAATTTTAAATAAACGTTATTATACAAATTATAGTATTTCGTAGTAGTACAATTAATAGTAGTACAATAAAAATATAATAATCAATAGAAAAAAAGTTTGTTACTAGATTTGTTAATAAATTTCGCGTTTGTATCAACATAGTTTCCATTAGGCATTGCCGAATTGAATAAAATGTGAAATCTATCTTATCTACATAGTAAAAAAATAACCTCAATATAAATCGATATTGAAGAAAATATTTTTACCATATAAATTGTCAGTGACATTTCATTAGTTGACAACTTCTCATGTGGACAACTTCTCATATTTATTATTTTAATTTATTATTTCTTTATTTTTTCATGTTTAAATACGACTCAATCAATAACATCAGCATCATTGTACATATAATTACTAAAATTTTTTGAGGTATATCGGCAAAGATGCAAGAGTACCTTTATCACTGTGCAATGTACCGTTCCTGAACGCGCGAACTTTAGACTACCTGATTTGTCTATTATAAATGCTTCCGATTTGAAAAGTATTATAGCCTCGACATTTTCGTATTA
>NW_011957373.1:0-1401 GCF_000949405.1 Vollenhovia emeryi | reverse complement strand
AACAAATATTTTTTAAATTTAATACTTAAATGGGGAAATTACTTTTTATGTAACGATAATACCTTTCTGTATCGAAATATTCAATTCGACATTATTATATTTTGATAGTGTCGTAGCACGATGAAAAGTAATGTCCTCAAATACAACTGGTACATCGCTGTATTCTTGATTTCTCAATGTGCCAATCCTTTCCCAAAGAAGGAAAAGATATCCCGTAGACGGAAACAAATTTTTTCCATTAATGACATGGCCCGTTAAATATGCAAATTCCTCATCAGTTATAGCAATGGTGACAACTTCTTCTCTTGGATACAATTCAGTACCTTGTAAAATATAAAAATCTTTGGAATGGTCCCATCTGTAAACACGTCGTTAAAACACATTATATAATACAATCACATTACAAACACATTATATAATACTGATTGTAATATTTAAATTCCTCATTAGTTTAGGTATGAAACAATTGCCATATAGATATAAATCAGGCGTGTTCACCAGGCCAGATTGCACTTTTCAACCGATTTTGGCAAAATGTTTGTTTTCGAAGAAAAATGTAAATACAGGAAGATTTAAGTCTGTGGAGAGGAGGTCTAGATAACGATAACAAAAACACCTAAAAACTATTCCAGAAAAGACTTTTCTAAAACCTTTCAAAGGTTTCTGGGACAAATAAAGTGTGAGCACTGTGCTCACGAACTGCTGTGCTCATGAACTGTGTGAGCGCTGTATTCTAACATTTATGAATTTTGAATATACGTTATGGAAAATGTGTACGTGTTCTACGTGTGACTAAATTTATATGGAAAGACAGCAGTGATTCTTTGTGTATGTATTATATTGTTCATACATGTGCAGTCTACTGTCTACAAACATCCTTAACCAAAAATTTGCACATGTCAACAAGGAGATATTCGACTTTCTGTTGATTGTAGAACTATACATTTTAATAGTACTGTCGCGATCAAAAACTACCTTAAATTAAATACTTTACTTAAATGTTGCAAAGTTTATAAAAATTCATAAAAGTTTTTGTTGCTCGGCTCTTTGTTTACTTATACGTACATAAATACAAAGTATACATACCTTATGAGAGGAGAAATCATTGGGGTACCACGGCTTACAGGAAAGTCTACTTTCGGATAGAGATTTGCAATCTGTGGTTGCAATCCTGCATTGTAAAGTTTTCCAATAGATTCTAAAAATGTCTTACCACTATGATCCTCGGTACGTTCATATAACGCTACATTTGTTACTGTAGAGCACAAGTAATTTTTTAAAACGTGTTGAAGAATATTCTGAGGAGATATTTCAATCGTCACTGTATCTCTTGGAATCGAACATATTGTCTTTGAGAATAATACCGAGGATAACAGATGATTTGTATAATATTTTGAACAT
>NW_011957372.1:0-1401 GCF_000949405.1 Vollenhovia emeryi | reverse complement strand
TTGTGCGCGTCGCGAGTTCGTTTCTCCGCGGATTTACGGCTCGACGGTAACCGGGATATCCGACATTCGTGAGCGAAGACGTTGGAAAGTGTGTGCACGTTCGAGAACAAGTGTTTTTCTGTCGCGGCGGTGTGAGAAACATCGAGAAGCGGCGACTGAAATTTGCCCGCGCGAAAAGAACGTCGCTCGCCTGCCATCTTGGCGCACGAACGGCGCGCACGCTGGCTCGCCGGTGGTGCAACGTCGCCGAGTTTCCTGCTCGTATCTCGGCGGATTTACGGCCCCCGCGGTAACCGGAATGTCCAACGCTCGTGAGTACGCACGTTCAGAAGTAAGTAGCGCAGCATGAACAAGCCGGGAGTCCCGGCCCGGGACCGCCGATAGCGTCGACAATTTTTCCAATTGCGCGAAATCCCGTTTGGAAACGAAGCTGACGCGGGCGAAGTTTTCGCGGCAATCTTTAGAATTTCGTGAGATCGCGACTGGAAAGCGCGAATCAAGTTTATGTCCGGCTGGATTTTCGCAAACGTATCCAACCCAGTGAGAAATGATTCGTCGATCGACGTCGAAATGATGTCGAATCGACGTCAATTCAACGGTGTCGATGTTGATTCGAAGCTTCGTACCCTCGAACGATCCCTGTGCCACGCGGAAATACTGTCGTGTCCCCCGGTTTCGGCAGCTTCGAGGCTTTTAAACGCAATTTAATTAGCAAACTTCCGCGACGAACTCGCGGAGTTCTGGATGCACGCCCGACTTAGAGTCTCTACCACCCTTCGTGTTACTCCCGCGACGTCCCGCCGTCGCGAACGCGAAAGAAACGAGCACGCAACGTCGCACCGTCGTCGCGTTCCGGCAAATTGAACGTCACGTCCGGGAGTGAAAACGATCGTGCGAAAAATGTACGCCGGAAAATGCGAGCGCGTTTCGCGCGCGATCGACGTCGCGCCGAGTCACGCGAGTGCGCGCGCGCGCGTGCGTGGGCGGGTGTGTGTGTGTGTGACGCGAAGGAACTTGGACGCGGACATTTTCCTGGGACGAGGATGCATGCAGCCGTAGGAGCAGCGAATTCCCGATGTCGTCGGACGCCGCGGTACATTCGGTTGCAGCTGCAGACGCCGCGCCGCCGGTGAGTGCTAGATATTAAGTTTCCTTCTTTTCAGCTGCACCTCTCGACACTTTCCGCGCTCGGCGGGGAAAATCCCCGTACGCGCTCTGTACACATCTCGAAGGAGACCTTTTGAGATAACGTCGAGACCAGAAGGTGCGAAGAACAAATCGAGGGGGAAACCGCTGCGGGCATTAATTGTGGCGTACAGATTTGCGGCATTACTGGGCATTACTAGACATTTTTGGGGCATTATTTGGGCATAAAGGTCTGTGTCGACGATGCTAGAACTT
>NW_011957371.1:0-1401 GCF_000949405.1 Vollenhovia emeryi | reverse complement strand
TAAATTGATTTAACTTTACGATTTGATTATCAAACGATAATACCTCGTATAAATTTTGCGTAATGCTTGTTCTTAAAGTAACAAGTTAGTGAGTAGCAAAAAAAGACATAAAAACAATCCGTTACTTATATTTTCTATAAGGGAACAGAAGAGATATAATATTTTTCCTTGTTCTTTAATTACAATATTAATATTTAATTGGGAAAAAATATGTCGATTATTAACTTGTAAAAATTACGTTTTCTAACTTAGAGACTATTAATTACACGATAGTACCCATTTCTTTAAGATTGCCGCGTCGGATCGAATGCTTTCGCGTAATCGTACGGTCGATCACTCTCGACTGCCCAAAGAAAGGCTTTACTAGAATTACTAACCAGTAAACCCGGATGAAGAAGAGCAGATATCATCAGGCGCGAGGTCGCCAACGATTCGCTAAGGTGTGGAAGCGTCAGAAGAAGCTAGGGAGTTAGTATCGTAAACAGATCTCCCGCGACTCGCAGCTGTTATCCGCGACAGGATCTCGAAGAAGGAGCGACACCTCCGCCAAGTAATGTTCGCTTTCATTCGTGCGCGTTTACAGCCGCGTTTTACAGTTTCACGTTCGCCAGCAACAACGAGCGACGCACGCTTACCGTCCTTTGTGCGATCCGCGCGATAACAAACGAGCGGTGTAATCACAGAAAAACAACTTGGGATATCGCGATCGATTGCGGAGAACGAGTAATAAGGGAGAAAATGTGAAAGTCTGCGATACTCGAAGAATTTATCGGTGGTTGAAATCAATCCTGCATGTCAACATGTTGAGATTTTGAAATTACAGATTTTCGATAACTGCCAGGGACTAGTGCAGTATTACAAGGACCTCGGGTGCACACCGATATACAGATCACAATCAGATCGTTGCGCGATAAGATACAACTGTGACCCTATGGACGACAGATCTAGAAACAAGTACATCGACGATTACGAGTACGAGCTTAAGAGGATGCTAAAGTCGTCTGTTTTACCGACACATTCGAATATAGTTTTTGCGCTGCTGAATCTTTTTATTAGTTTTTACGCCTAAAATAATACCAGGATAAGTTGCGGACCGCATAACAGAATGTTTTTATACTTGAAACACTCGGGTCAGAAGTCTAATGAGAAAGATATTGGTATTTGAAATTTTCAATTTTTTAATCGTGAGCAATTTGAATTTGGCTTTATAAAATTACAAAATTCTTCCATGCGATTACAGTACGCGTAAAAACAAAGTGGGGGGTTCACGACTTTATATAAAAAACGAAGAGAAATAAAAAATATCGCTTTATAAGTAATTGTGGTTAGGCTTCACATGCTGATATTTTTAATTTCTCTTCGTTTTTTATATAAAGTCGTGAACCCCCCGCTTTGTTTTTA
>NW_011957370.1:0-1401 GCF_000949405.1 Vollenhovia emeryi | reverse complement strand
GCGCTCATGCGGCGCTGCACGATCTGACCCGGCTGATGCTGCCATCAGGCCGGGGATAAATAAACGAGATTCAAATTAATCTCGAACACAAGCAATCGAGCACTACCACTAAGCTAAGAGTGGTGTTTGATGCTAGCTGCAAAACATCAACTGGACTATCGCTGAATGATATTTTAATGGTTGGTCCTACGATCCAACAGGATTTATTCGCAATTCTAATTCGATTTAGGCAGTATCCTTATGTTATCACGGCCGACATTCGGCAAATGTATCGTCAGATTTACGTGACTGATAAGCATCAGGATTTGCAGCGAATATTATGGAGAGAAGATCCGTCGCAGCCGATCAAGATATTCAAGCTGCGAACTGTTACATATGGAATGGCGGCATCCCCTTTCTTGGCGATTAGATGCTTACACCAGGCTGCTAAGGAAGGGGAGATGGAGTTTCCAGAAGCTAGTCAAATAATTCGGAGAGATTTTTATGTAGATGATATGATTACTGGAGCCAATACGGTGGAGCACATACAGCGTATCAAGGACGAAGTGACGGCGGTTCTCCAATCGATAGGTTTTCCTCTGCACAAATGGGTGTCAAATACATCTATTACATCGGCGGAAGATTCGGATGGAACCACGGATTTCACACATCGGATTGGAGAAGAGATGAAGACGTTGGGTATCCTGTGGAATCATAGGGACGACAATCTGCAATACAACGCGAAACCACCATCGATCTCTGGCCGAGTCACGAAGCGTTGTATTTTGTCAACAGTGTCTCAAATCTTTGATCCATTGGGTTTGGTGACACCCATAATAGTTACTGCTAAGATACTACTGCAGGAATTGTGGCAGCTGAAGCTCGGTTGGGATGAGGCCGTGCCACTGCACATTCATACACGATGGTTACATTATGTCACACATTTGAGTTACATCCGGGATATTGCCATTCCTCGATTAACTGTCATAACCAATCCGGTTCGAGTTGAAATTCATGCGTTTTGCGATGCTTCGGAAGTGGCGTACGGAGCATGTGTGTATATAAGATCAGAAGATGCAACCTGTGTGAAGTTAGCACCCCATTTTTGGAATTTCAAAATTCTAAAAGTTGTTCCAGGTTGTTCTAAACTTGTTCCTAATTGTTCCCGAAGATCAAATTTATATCATGGATATTCTCGCGGAAAATAAAAAAAACAATTTTTCTACCTGGCACCCCACTTCTGGAAAATCCAACTTTTTAAGGTTGTTCCAGGTTGTTCTAGTTGTTCTAAACATTGTTCCAAAGTATTATTTTGATTGGTCAACAACGTTAAGAGATATCGGGAAAAAACGATTTTCTATAAAAAATCGTTTTTGGCCACTAAAAAACGTGTTCCAGGCTTCCCGCTTTAAATTTATCGTT
>NW_011957369.1:0-1401 GCF_000949405.1 Vollenhovia emeryi | reverse complement strand
GTCCAAGAGGGGAGGAGGTATGTGTGTGTGTATAGGAATAGGAAAGGGGGAGCGAGGAAACTCGCGAACCTGAAGCGTAGAGAAATTAGATGTAAGATAGAAATAAGGTATAAAGTTAAGACTTAGAAATAAGAAGTAGTTATAAGAATTAAGATTGTAACCCTAAGGGGAAATCAATAAAGATTATTATTATTATAATTAGAAATAACAATTATGTCTTTATTCAAATATGAGATAAACAATAATACATATTTTTATATTTATATACAGGGTGAGTCACAACATTTGTGACAACGCTCGTGAAAAGGTAGAACGGATCGAGATGAACAGAAAAGTCCTGTACCATTTGCAATTTTCGCAATAGTTAACGAGTAATTAATTATTAAAAATCGTCGACTTTGCCCTGCCTACTGCCCAATTCGAGCGCGTGGCGAGATGTGACCGCACGGCGATCGATATTGCCAAGCGAGGGGAGAAGATAGCGCGCCGTTGCCGAGCTTACGTCGCCGATCCCGCGTCTCGCGTCCCCTCCCCCCCAGCCTGGCAATATCGATCGCCGTGCGGTCACATCTCGCCAGTTCGCCACGCGCTCGAATTGGGCGGTGGGCAGGGCAAAGTCGACGATTTTCAATAATTAATTACTCGTTAACTATTGCGAAAATTGCAAATGGTATAGGACTTTTCTGTTCATCTCGATCCGTTCTACCTTCTACGAGCGTTGTCACAAATGTTGTGTCTCACCCTGTATACGAGTATACTCTGTATTCACAAAGATATAGTATGCAAATCTTCTTGGATAAAAAAGGCTATACTATAGAAGATAAATATTAAAATTATATCTCATGTAGTAAAAAGGACATATATGTATATATACAGGGTGGGCCATTTTAATCCGAACACGGTAATACCTCATCAGGTAGGGGTGATAGCGGAAAATGCCTCAGACAAAAGTTGTATGGTTTCGAGGGGGACATAAGATGGTGTCATTAATTTAACCTTGAATAGTTGCTTGAAGGTCACGTGAAGATCACCTTCAATCTTTTAAATAGAACCTCCTATTGTTTATTATACTATCTTATACTAATTAATATGAACAACTTTTGTCTGAAACATTTTTTTATTTGCCCAATACTATTTGGAGATATTCAAGAGAACGTTTATAATTTTTTCAATGTTTATATGATATCTCGATAATATTGTTTATCGGAGGAAAAAGTAGTACAGGACTTTTTTACTTGATTTGGTCTCAGGAATATTCTGTTACAATACACAAAAATTTTCAATAATTGGAACACTATTGCAACAGCATATTCCTGAAACGAAGTCAAGTAAAAAAGTCCTGTACTACTTTTTCCCCCGATAAACAGTTATCGAGATATCATAAGCTAAACATTGAAAAAA
>NW_011957368.1:0-1401 GCF_000949405.1 Vollenhovia emeryi | reverse complement strand
AATAGGGTTATATCATCAAATTTAAAAAAAAGAACTTTTATCATTTTTATAAAGTTCAATGTCGTTAATAATTATTAAGTATATAAAAAAATTTTTTTCGTCCATTGTTATTGTAAAAAATAAAGTAGAAATATTCAAATATTATCACGTGATCTGAAACGCTTCGCTATTGGTGTGACGTCATAATGTAAGTGCCTCTTCGCGCGCGTCCATTCTCTGCGTGTCATCCCTGTGTGTCTCAGTTTGTATATAATTGTTGAAAGATTCTTTACTGATTATTATTACAATAATGGCAAACAAACTTGATTCTGGCTTCGTCAAAGCTGATGCTCGTAATATACCAACAATTGATATGTTCATGATATGTGAGTTCATAAAAAACAGTGATGATTTTAACTCTGTGGAAATACGCAACAAAAAGCTAGCAACGTGAGTATTATACTGTTTTCATTTCTCGCTTATCGGCAATTACGCTAGTTATCAATAAAATTATTGAAGAACAATTTGTTATAGATCATCTCGAGAAAACTATGGAGACCAAGCAATAGGTTATGTATGTCTCAAACGAGATGGGCCAATCTGTACTGTCAAATGTAGAGTTTGTCCTGAACATCGAGTACGAGAAAAAGGTTATGCAGTGACATTAACAATAGATGAAGATAATGACAAAATTATTGACGTTCAGTGTCATGATTGTGCAGCAGCAAATGGTAAATTTGATTAAGGGCCAGTTTCACAAACATCGGTTAACTGTTAACTAGGGTTCAGTCGACTCCCTATGTTTTTCATCTTATTATTTAAGAAGAGACAGCGGATCAATTAACCTTTGGTTAGCAGTTAACCGAAGGTTAACTGATCCTCTGTCTCTTCTTAGAGAACAAGATAGAAAAAGATAGGGCGTTGACTGAACTCTGGTTAACAGTTAACCGACGTTTGTGGAACTGGCCCTAAGTGTGATAAATTGATCTAGTGAAAAAATATTTCTGACTTTTCATAAAATTTTCTGAATTATAATGTTCTTTTTTATCTTGTTGCATAGGTGGTTGCAAACATGGTATTGCGTTCTTAATGTGGATTCATCGTCGAAACGAACATCCATCAGTCACCGAAGGAGAGTGTTATTGGAGAAAATCATCCTTAGCTGGAGTAGGGACTGTCAAAAAATTTATTGAAGTCAAAGAATTTAATAAGCCTACCTCGTGTATTTCTGCTGGTCCATCAACTTCAACTAGTTGTTCCTCTGTGTCTAATACTGGGCAGCAATTTTTCCAGGATCTTTTAAGAATTGCTGAAGAAAAGCAGCTAGATAGCCAATTAACAAGGCACCATTTTATAATAAAAGAACGTGAAATTATGTCTTTGTCGATTCATCAGCTCTTAATTAATTTTAAAAATTCTGGT
>NW_011957367.1:0-1400 GCF_000949405.1 Vollenhovia emeryi | reverse complement strand
GAGAGACAAGGGAGGTGAGATGGAAGATGGAGAGACGGAGGAAGGAAGAGAGGAGAGAGGGGAAGAGGAAGGAAGTAGCGGAGAGTAAGACGGATGGAGGAGACGATGAGAGCGGAGAGGAAGAGGAGAAGGGACAGGGGGCGGAGGGGGAGGGAGGGGTGAAGGAGAAGCCAGTGGTTAAAAGGATAGTAATTTTGAATTCTGATTTTAATTTTGATTTTGATTGTAGGAAGGAGAAAGGAGAGGGGGCGGAAGAGGAGAGGAAGAAAGAGAGAAGGGAGGCACCGGAGGGAAGAGCAATAGGAGTGGATGACAGGTGGAGATAGGACAGGGAGGAGAGAGCGCAGAAAATCAGAACGGCGATAAGAGACTGGCTAAGGAGAGAGACAGAGGAAGGAGAAAGGAGATGGAAGCGGAAGGAAATAGGAAGAAAGAGAGAGAAGACGGACGGAAGGATGCGTGGCAGAAGAAAGGGAGGGAGGTTCAGAGGGAGGGCCGAGAGGGAGGGGGGTAAGAGAATGTAAAGGTCGCATACGGCCAGGTCGCGGTAGGAGGGTGATGAAAGGAGATGTAAAGGGTTCGGGAACGCTCCCTACAAAAGCGCCAATCAAGATCATACACAGATGTGTAAGAGGTTTGAGTACGTTCCTTAAAAACGCCTTGTAATCCCGAGGGGCAACAATAAACATTCATTCATTCAAGGAAAGGTTGGAGAAGGGTGAACGAGAGAAAAATGAAGTGATGGATAGAGGAGGCAGAGAAGTGGCAATGAAAATGAAGGAGTGAAGAAAGAGTGAAGATTAGGAGAGAAACAGCAGGTAGACAAGAGGATGAGTTGGCAGTCTGGTGCGAGGAGGAATGAAGTGGAGGGGAAAAAATGGAAAGGATCGAGGAATCGATTGCAGAGGAGGAAGAGGATTGGACGTGAGGTTCGAGAGATCGATGGCAGCAGTAGAGGGGGAGTGATGGCAGCGAGAGCGAGAGATCGACAGACAGGAACGAATGGAATTGGTCGGAGAGGGCGAGAGATAAGTAAGCCGAAGGAAAAGGAAGCAAAAGCAAGTGAATTAGAAAGGTTAAAGGACGGAAGGTACGAGTGTGTGGGACAAGGTAAGAAAGGAGAAAAGCGGACAAAGAAGAGGCATAGGAAGAGAAGAGCGGAAGGAAAGGAGGTAGGAGAGGATGTAGAAAGAGAAAGGAGGAAAGAGAGGTATAGTTCCGGATGCAATGGAAGGAAGTGGAGAAAAAATACAGACATTGCGTCATACGAACGTGTACATGCTTGTAGAACACATGTTGCGGGTAGCATACTTGCATGTTCGCGAATAAGTAGGACATCCCTCTACAGATTTGCTTTTCGATTTGAGCGCTGATATAAATGTCTTCCCTTAGGAAGGAGA
>NW_011957366.1:0-1400 GCF_000949405.1 Vollenhovia emeryi | reverse complement strand
AAAAATGCGCGCACTTTTGTAAAAACGTCGAGCGTGACGGGCGGAAGAGTGAGTCTCGCGAATAATTCGTCAACCGAAGTAACAGCGAAAGGCGACATTTCATTCGCGACGGAAATTAACGGAAGGTCCAAAATGGTTAACGTGCGGGACGCGTTCTTCGTTCCGGAACTGAGAACGAATCTTCTCTCGGTTAGTAAAATCGTAGATAAAGGTTATACCGTAACTTTCGATAGGAATTTCGGTAAAGTGATCGATAAGGAAGGGAACGTCGCGCTCATTGCCGACCGCTCGAAAGATCTCTATTATTTGCGTGAAGCGAAATCCGAATGTAATGCTGCAATCAAAAACAAAGAAGCGTGTAATTCTTTCGACTTATGGCACCGACGAATGGGCCATCTAAATACGCGAGATCTAGCGCACGGTGTCCGCGACGGGAATTTGATAGGCATCGAGTTGGATATTCCTAAGAGCGAACGCGATTGCGAAATATGTATTCGCGGTAAAATGACGCGAACCCCTTTTCCAACAGCATCTGCGCGAAGCTCGAAGCTTTTAGAGATAGTACACACCGATGTGTGCGGACCGATGCGCGTCGAATCGAATGGCAAGGCAAGGTACCTAGTTACTTTCATCGACGACCACTCGAGGTGGTGCGAGATTAGATTGTTAAAAGGAAAGGATGAGGTTCTAGGCGCGTTTAAACAATACAAAGCTTTCGTCGAAAAGCTGACCGGAAAAAGCATTAAGTACCTTCAGTCCGATAACGGGATGGAATATCGAAGCCGCGAGTTCGATAGTTTTCTTAAGGAACACGGTATAGGTAGGAGATTAACCGTAACCCACACCCCGGAACAAAATGGCGTTGCGGAAAGACGGAATCGCACGCTTATAGAAATGGCGAGGTGTTTGTTAATCCAATCTGGATTACCGCCATCATTCTGGGGAGAGGCCGTAAACACCGCTAATTATATAAGGAACCGATGTCCTTCGCGTAGCTTAGGCGGGAAAACTTCCTTCGAAAAATGGAGAAGCGAAGTGCCTGACGTACGCCATTTCCGGGAATTCGGGTGCAATGTCTATACCCTGGATAGGAATCCCAACAAGAGTAAGTTCCAGAATCGATCGAAGAAGGGAGTTCTTGTTGGATATTCCGAAGAATCCAAGGCGTACCGAGTATGGATTCCGGAAGAGCGTCGAGTGGATATATCTCGCGATGTAAGATTCCTAGAAGGCGACAGGACACAGATCGATGAGAACTTTAAGGACTTCTGCACACGAGATGAGAGACTTTCTGAGGAGTTTGGTAGTCACGAGATCGAACTTCCCCTCACCAATAGAGAAGCGGACACAGCGCCCAATGACGAGGAGAGCTCATCGGATCAAGAGGAGTTGAATGACGA
>NW_011957365.1:0-1400 GCF_000949405.1 Vollenhovia emeryi | reverse complement strand
AAGCTCTCAGAATCTGTAGGGCTCGGTTCGACTCCGTCGAGTCGAGAGATGCAACTGCACAAGAAGGTGAACAAACAGTAAACACAGGCTTTCCTCGTACACATGTTCAGACAGTACGCCTACGTTATAAGTTAAATTGCGACACGTGTTCCACGATTGTCTCCAGCGCTTACATTCGGATTCCTTCATTTCACAAATGACCCACTCGACATTCCGCTTCATAATTTTCCTAGTAACAGCGCACGCTTTCGCCGGCAGAGTTTTAACGGGAAACTTACATACTAGACTGACGAATCTGCATTTCATCACTACGGCGCGGCGTTGTACAGTCCCTCTTAACTGTACAGAGTTTGCCCAGGCACGACTTGCACTTGACCGACACGTGCGTGGAGTAAAATTCATCTCTGTTCATGTGTACGAACAAATTCATTAGTTCCAGCAAGACGCCAGTGTTAAGCAAATGCTCGAGCATGCTCTTGTCGGTGTCCACGCGCTTTTCCCAGTAAGCGAGCACAGGCTCGAATATCTCCGCGGCACTGATCGCATTCCATCGAAGACCTCCCGCGTATCCGTACTTCCGCGCAACGTTCGTGTCGCGGTCGACAATACTTTGTATACTTTTGGCACTGTCGCCGATAATACCCTCCATCGGCACTAAAATAAGGATCGTGCACAAGCTGCGAAATTGTCGAAAGTATTGCCGACATTCCTCGTCCTCTGACAGAAGTGTCTCGAAATAACTGAACAGTTCCAGAGCACATACAATAATGTAACAGCAAATGTTTCAATATAACCTAAAAAGTACAAGTACATGCTGTATGAATTTTTGTATTATAGTATATATTAAAAATGCAAATGATAATAAATTGATAATCTATACTTACGTATGTATTATCAATGTTTTCTAACATCTCTCTCAGAGATAAACCTGAGAGCCACGCCGGCGACCGGCGTTTCACTCGATCAAAAATTGTCCTTCTAGGTTAGAAAACGTTTCGCACGATCTTTTTTTTTTATTCTCCCTCTGCGGGAACGCCGTCAACCGTTAGGTTATTTAGCGTAATTCTTAAGCGTGTCTTCTTGTTTCACACCGTCCTTCCTGTCCTTCTGATAAACTGGTATATCAGGTAAAGTTTATCCCAGTCCTCCCTCTTCAAGATATCCTCAATAGGCTCCACGTCCGTATTCTCGAGGCCTCTACCACGGTCTTACATACAGGTCCTTCAACTCATATGGAGGGGGTAGGTCGAATTTTTAAGCCAAAAATCGTTCGTCTCTTGGCCACGAGAGGCGCTGCGATACTGGAGTCAGCGGTAGTAGGACAGAGACACAGATATAGAAATCACGGTTTCTCTGTCCTACTACCGCTGACTCCAGTATCGCAGCGCCTCTCGTGGCCA
>NW_011957364.1:0-1399 GCF_000949405.1 Vollenhovia emeryi | reverse complement strand
AGCGTAGGGAGACCGATTGTAGCTTTTGCAGTTGCTGGAATGTTGAATGCTTGTTGCATTCTCCTCTTTTACCTGGGTGACAGATTATATGTATTGCGTAAGATACAGGGAAGGAATGTTTTATTTATTTTTGCAAATGAGAAATGTTCTGACGTTTTAAAATATTAGTAGTCCTGAAAAGGACTGTTTTGCAGTGAACTGCTAGCTCTGAAAAGAGCTGTTATTTAATCCTGAAAAGGACTGTTATGCAAAAAGTTGCTAGTCCTAAGAAGGACTATTTTTTTTCGTGTTACTTAATTAAAGTAACTGCTCAAAATGAGCCCCGCATTCTCCATGGGCAGAACAGCGGCGTATTTAGTCTATATATACAAGCAAGAATTGCGAACGCGTTTCGATTTATTTGTATCGGAGGTTTTCTCCTTATTAAGACCTGACGTAAATGATGACATAGCCGAAAAGCAAGTAGCTCAAATAAAAGGAAGGGAAGGTAGTCGGAATGTCGATTTCCAGATTGGCGACACGGTGATGGTAGACGATTTTCGAGTAAACAAATACCCAGGGAGAAATGTAAGATCGGATAGACATCTATCAGACGTCGGAGCAGTCTAGTCTAAAATAATGTCTAGAAATATTTAAATTAGATGCAATGTGATTTTGTGTTATTTGTGGTTTTTCATACATAATGTACACAATAGTGGTGAATTATTAATGAAAAATTCTTTTTAAACTGCAAGTTACTTCTCGACATCTAATAGACATCTAATAGACCTATAGATAAACTTCTATTGACGCAGTGAGTAATAAAATGATCGAATCGATGTCTTTTGATGCATTTAGCATCAATTTGATGTCGATTTGAATAAAAATGATAGATTTTGATGTTAAATGCGCATAAGCGCTATAAAACAAATTAACGGAGGTAATTTACACAGCTATATGCTAATTTACACATTTATTATATGATATATTATAATTTTTTGAACGTATCGATTGGCTGCAAAATAGAAATATTAATTCTTGATCTTCTTTTATAGTAGTTTTTTATTCTGCAATTATAATCAAGACTAAACAACATATGAGAACACGCCAATGTGGGTCGCAAGGCAAGATGTAGGTAGCCCAACTTGTAAATCGTATATTTTTCTGAAAATCGTGAATCTATATACCGCTTCTTTCCACATTGGTTCTACACACCGATTTCTTTTTCGGACATAACGCAGTTTTCTTACACGTGGAATTATTATCGTCAGCAAATTCACGTATTCGAAGCGATAAACGATTTTTGTAATTATATTAAAAATGCTACATATTAACATTTGGTAAAACTTTACAAACACGGACCCAGCCCCAATGACCTTGACCTTGGCATATGTTGTCAAGGTCACCTTACTGAGTGACC
>NW_011957363.1:0-1399 GCF_000949405.1 Vollenhovia emeryi | reverse complement strand
ATTTTCAGATTTCTAGATGCAAACGACTCTACTATAATCACGAACCACACTTTACTATGAGACAAGCGTGCTCCTCTACTAAAAAATCATTACAACTCAAGCCGCGTGGTAGCGCTAGTGCGCTGTATTGCCTATTTTTAATCGAAGTTGGATGTATTCATGGACCTAAGAATCTCTGAACCGAGCACGAAGTGGGAGGACGGGCAAGGGGGCTGTTAAATTTGCGGTAAGGGGGGCGAGAGTGCTCTCCTTTTCTGTCCTCTTGGTATCTCTTTCTACAAGAGGTCACATTCGGCTTGATGACGAATGTAACCGAAGATAGTCGAAGTTTGTGTATAGTCTATACATAATAATTTCTCGACGGGAACATGGACCTAAGAATCTCTGGACTTCAGAAGTTAGCGAGTATAGACTTGTCTAGTCTTTCGGGAATCATCGGATATACGGCGGAAATACCCGACGGTGACCTCTTGTAGAAAGATACAGTACTATCCTCCCCTTACCGCGAATTTAACAGCCCCCTCGCCGTATGCTCGGTCCAGAGATTCTTAGGTCCATGGATGTATTATAATCTACAGTATTTGCTTACATATAAAAGTAAACTTCCAGACATATAATACAACGTTCAGATCGATTCTAATAATTAATAATCCAAAGAAAAAAACATTTCCCAGATCGATACCAAAAAATCGACAATCCAACGAAGACATTCTAAATCGACGCTAAAGATCGATAACCCAACAAAGAAAATAACTTCACAAGTGATATCACACCGCCACAAGCAGTAACAGTGCAGGTTTTCCCATGATGTAAGTATAAAGGTGTACCATTGCGCATAATGGCGTCATCCGTAGTGACGTATATGTAGTAGGCCAATGAAAAATGGCCAGCAATGCCGCGAAATTCAAATGCTCTATTAATCATATATTACTAAATATACACTACTAAAAAAAAAATAGGGAACACTTTTCATACCCTAAAAATTGGGCTATTTTCAAACCACTGAAACTCGGCGAAAAATAATCGTAGACACAAAATTAAAAAAGCATCTTAAAGCTTGAAGTTTCAACTTCAAAACTCTGTCAATGATTTATTTCGATATATTCATCTTCCTCGTTCTGTGCTTTAAAAAAGAATACATTGTTTTGTTCCTTAAAATTACGTATTTTTGACACACTGTAGCTCGATAAAAAAATTTCTCTCGACAAATTTGATGCAAGTTCCACAATCTACAACATTTTACCTACAAAATGCTTTTTTTAAATTTCCTACGATTTTTCTTGACCGAGTTACATGACTTTGAAGCGAACCATGCATTTTCTTGAAAAATGATGTTTACCGCCGGTATTAGCGTTACCCAATGTGCACCACGTGGAGGTTGCCGGTCGGATTGTGCACA
>NW_011957362.1:0-1399 GCF_000949405.1 Vollenhovia emeryi | reverse complement strand
CCGGGTACCTTGAAAACATATACGGGCCCGAAAAAAAAGGTACAAATCAGGCTAGAGAAAAACACCGTACGTTTATTCCCTCGGTAGTAAACCTCGTTACGGGAAAGTACAGGTGATTATGTATCGCGCGTAAAATTTTTATGTTCCGTTAGCCATTAGTGTTAAGTGCAATTTTCATTCTGGTCGCGGTCGCGTGTTATTATTTCCTTTTGCTTCGGTTTATACCTACATCCTGCGTTTGCGTTAGTTTTTAAGCAGCGATACTGTATTATTCCATTTGCAATTAATTATATATCCGCATATGCGTTAGCCTTTAAGCAGCGGTATAACATATATTATATTTTATCTCGGAGCTTACAATGTACAGCCTGCGTCTACATAGTTGTTCTAAGCAGCAGTACCTTAATATTGTTTAATCCATCTTACATTGTACATCTTGCGTCTACATTTCGTTCTTAGCATTAGTACCTATGTATAATTCTGTGATACATCCTGCGCTCACTCTAGTACTAAGCAGCGGTATCATAAGTTCCTGCAATATTTTTTGTAATATTTGGCAGCGTCAATTATTTGTGATAGACACCCTGTGTCATACCAAAAATTGTATTTCTTTCTCTCCAGCGTTAGCACTCGGGGGGGAGTGTGTGGCGACTTGCAGTTGCCCAACTATACGACGACACAGTCTATGGTCGTCGGTGGCGCTGTCCGAGCGGGAACAGAATATGTTAGTCGTAACTCGCCTGTGTAACGGTCAAGACTGATCACCTTGACTCGTACCAAGATTCCTAATAAAGTTTATACATATATCTCCAGTACAGTGAGAGTATCATTCCCGCCTTCGGTATCAGCTATCGGCAAGGAAGTAATTGTGGGCACTTCAGCCGGGCTGTAATATCATTACCGAGCCCCACACGCTACTGACGACGCCGCCACCTATCGGCGGCCTATCACGAGACACGGTAGTGTCTCGCGCCAAGTATACAGGGCTGGGTAACCATTCGAAATGGTTCCATTTTAAATATGTATTTAAAATGGAAATGGCATTTTGCATTTTCTATTTTAAATGCTTTTGGAAAACCATTTCTCTTTTACATTTGAAATGGAAATTTTATTACATTTAACCATTTGTAAAATGGGTAAATCGTTTTTCTAAGCGCTCACAAATTTCGCTTAGCGTCATTAACGCATAAAGGCGCAATTTCATGGACGCTAGAAACCAGCGACAAATGAGGTCTAGTGACTTCTCGACGTAGTGGGGGAAAAAGTTGAGACCGTCTCAACTTTTCCAGTGTGCCGTGGTGACTGGCGTGTCGCAAGGGTTGCGTTCAGAAACGCCACCCGAGTACCCCAACGTATTATTCTATCCTTGTTGCTCACCGTATGTTAAACAAGTGTTACG
>NW_011957361.1:0-1399 GCF_000949405.1 Vollenhovia emeryi | reverse complement strand
CACAGCGCAGTCCACCGTGTGGTTTTAGTGCGGTAAGCCCAGCGGTCGCACCCGATCGCCATTAGGGGGGCAGTCCCACATAACCCGGGCCACTTAATGTAAACTCCCTTCCCGGAGGGGGGCCCGGGTATCCATAAAGGATTTCCACGCGTAAAAAAAAAAGGTGCATGATGTCAGAGAGTTCCGCGTTTAAACTTGCACCTACTGCGTTAGCATGTAATAGATATCACCGAAGATGCCTCTGATTACCACCGACACAGCTGCGCGTATTCTTATTTTCCATGTTATGAGTCACGGGGTCAAGCGTCTAAACCTGGCTGCTGACAGTGACTTTTTTATGATATATAATCCGTCCGGAAGCCTGCTGCACCACAGTAGGAGATTTCATACGAGATTGAGAAGAAAAACATTGTGGACAGTATAAAGTCTGAAAAGACGCTAGCGCGGCACCATGGAACAACGAGAGCAAGATCTGGTGGAACGAGCCCACAGGATCACCACATTGGGTGATTATTTGGGGTGGCTTCAACAATGCCACGAATGTATCGCAGAGCTAGAGGAACACAGTCGCGTCAAACGTCCGAGGCTATCAATCGGTAACAGACAATCGCTGGTGACTCGAATCGCACGACTCGAGAGTGTCAAGTGCCAAGTTGAAAGAAGATTCGTACATTTCGGGGGTGGTGATGTTGGAACTTCTTCGAGAGCACAACTGTCGTGGCGCAAGATCGACACCGCGTTCGAAAACCGCGTGCTTACCGGTGCGGTGATTAACGCGGAGTACATTGAACCGCGCAAATTTCTCGAGGACGCTCGCGATATCGTGATCGAGCACGTCCGAGACGCTATCGAACGCTATAATTGTGTAAAGGTGAATACTATGTTCAACGGAGAGTTTGTGGCGGGTGATAAACGTGCAAATAAAAGCATAAACACAAAAAACTGTGAACTGTTTATTACAACGGACCTACAACAGTGGTACGAGTCGCGCGTAATCGGTCCGACTCTAACTGAACTCGAAGAGTTTCAGGAGCGTGATAGCGGGTGGGCGCTGGCGCGTATACACAACGTAACCATTAACGTGAACAAGTGCAATCCTATGCGCGCGGGATGTCATATAGACATGCCAGAAGTGGTGAAACGAAAGAAAGCAGTGATCAACGTACGATCAACAGACAATGCGTGTTTCGCGTGGTCGGTGGTCGCTGCTCTCTATCCGGTTGAAAGATACACCGACCGCAAATCGTCGTATCCATATTACAGCGACGTACTAAACCTACGAGACGTTCCAATGCCGATGACGTTAAGCGGTATTAAAAAGTTTGAACAATTGAACAATATTTCCATCAACGTATACAGCGTCGAGAAGAAGAAGGAATGCACAGTCGTACCGCTACAA
>NW_011957360.1:0-1399 GCF_000949405.1 Vollenhovia emeryi | reverse complement strand
CTTTTTCCTATAGTCGCCGGGCGCGACAGAGAAAGAGGCGGCTTACGCGCGCGATACTCTGCCGTCGCCGTTCCGGGCCGCTCGCCGGAACGGAGGCAACGACCGAAGGCCAAGTTGGGCGCCAGACGCGCTCACGGGCGGCGTCGATCACAGGCCGCGAGATATCCCGGTTCCCCTGACGACCGCGGCATTGGTCCGCTCGATGGGCGCCGCGATTAAGCCTCCTCGACGCGAGACAGGCCGGCTGCTCTCTACCGTCGGTAGAGTGGCGGGGTCCCGTATTCACGGGCCCGCGGGAACGGGACGGCGGGACGGGGCGCGACACACTCACACTTGGACAAGCACACGAAATTAAACTCGACTCGGGTTAAAAGAGTAGTAGATGCGATTTAATGTATCGAAGGAACGAAAAGACAGAAAAGGCAAGGGGCCTCCGCTGAGGCGAGTTCGCGATCCGTTGGTCGTGCTAGCCTCCCCGCGGGAGGCTGTCCACGCTCGCGGCACGTGGTCCGCGGCCGACACCCGACGTGCCGGTCCGCCGCGAAAGAATTTCCCGGTGCGGGCCGAAAGGCGCCCGCTCGAACAACGGCGCCCGGGGCGTCCGTTCTACTCTCCCCGCCGAGGTCGCAACACCCGGTACCCGCCCGCTACAATCGCCCGATAAGCCCGCGGCCGTTCCCCGGGAGCTCCCGCGCTTGGCACCGGCGTTCCGCTCGCGACACGAAATGGCCGGCTCCTGCTCCCCCTCGGAGCGGATGCCCTACGGCCCGGAACACTAAACGAGCGCGGCGCGGCGCCAGAACGCGAGCTAACCCCCTCGGATGCACGCGGCTTTCACATAAAGAGAGAATCCCTCGAGGGCCACCTCACCGATACGTCCTCTGGATCCCACGGCGCGGTCCCGGTCGGCACTCTCCTCCTTGGCTCTAGCCACGGCCTCGTCTCGTGCTCGGCACTCAGGTCGCCGGCTCGACGCACGTTCTCCGACGCGAAGTTACGGTAGCGAGGATCCGCGAACGAAAGCGGAAGATCCGGCGCGAGCGGGTCGATCACCCGATCGCTCGCTGCGATCGCGAAAAAGGGGCTGCGCGAGATAGCGGCGCCGCGGATCCGCCAATCAGGGGGTCGCTCGCCCGGCGTGTCGCCGGGCCCGCAGGGGCGCTATCGCTATCGACGAGCTTCCGGGCGCAAAATTCGCCCCGCGCGGCTCGCAGGGCCGGGGCGGTCGATCCTGGGCCCGCTCTCCGGCGCTCTGGTCCGTCGGCTCCGCCGATCCGGCTGACTTTCCGGGGCCCTCCGTCCGCGCTCGCTCCTCGGCTCCTTGTCCGGCAGGCGCCTGGTTTCCCGCCCTCCAGGGGCGACTCCGCGTGCTCGGGCCTCCGGCTCCGGGGCGGCTCGA
>NW_011957359.1:0-1399 GCF_000949405.1 Vollenhovia emeryi | reverse complement strand
GGCGACCGTCCAACCGCGCCCCACCCTGAGGCCGGTACTGCGTATACCCAGATAACATGCTTGTCTAAAAGACATCTTCAAGACTTCTTTAAGATGTCTTTAAGATATCTTTTAGACGTGTATGTCTAAAAGATGTCTAAAAGACGTGTTAAAGACGTCTTAAAGATGTCTTTTACACATGCATGTTATCTGGGTACTATGCATTTTCAGTACTGGCAGTGAATATCGGAACGCAGCCCGTGTAATCACTATGTCAGACTCGTGCATACAGGCAACGTGGGGGGTTTCTAGGCACCCGTGAAATTATTTCTTCAATTTTATATCGATTTTTTATTAAAACGTATATTGATGATATATGTATATTCATGCATACTTATGCACGAAAAATATTTTCCCGTGTATGTACTTACGTCACTATTTGGTGACCAATGCAGAGGTGTTATAGTTTCCAGTTTCTTTAAACGACAAAAATCAGTCTTAAAAAGTGTAGCAGAGTATGGTCACCCTATCTTTCAATCTAGCAACAATAAAACTATTTTAAAAACTCTGTACAGAGTTCAATATCGGGCAATCCGTATAGCGCATGGGTTTCGTAATTCTACCCCGATAAATGCAATGTTACACCTAGCGGGAGAACCCCCATTTTACCTCAGAATTAACTACTTATCAACTAAATATCTCATAAAAAACATGGCGCTCAAAATAAATCCCGTCATGGATAGCATAGAAAAAATTACGGACACCGCGAGATCACCTTCACAGAAAATCAACTGTATAAAAAAATCCCATCATATAAATCATATATCTTGTATAAACATATCGTCCCACACTTACACCGTAGCACAGGACTCCTCGTCTTTGGATGCGAGTTCGAAGCCACCCACTTCCGCCCAAAAATCGAAGTCTTCAACAAGGAATGGCTCAAAAACTCATTGCCAGCCCAACACAACTTCCTGACACACACAAGTAAAATAAGAAAAAACTCAATTACTTTTTATACTGATGGCTCTAAGGCATCCCCTGACTCTTGGGAGCAAGGGTGTACTCGCCAGAACTCGAATTAAATATGCCCAGGGAGAAACGTGAAGTCGAATAGACGTATAATAGATGTCTATTCCATACGTCTAAAGTAGATCGAATTTCGCATCTAAATAGATGTCGATTTGACTCTTTTTAGACGCGTCTAATAGACGTCTTATAGACACATCTACAAAACGTCTTGTGTAAACGGACAGGCTCCTGCTTACTGGATAGGGAATCACCACGCAGTTAGAAGTGACGCGGAGATATAAGATATGATCATTTTTATTAAGATACTATTAACGTTAATAATAAAATAAATAAAATTTAGAAACTGAAGACAAAATAAACATCTGCCTGTTTTTTGGCTGAAGAAATC
>NW_011957358.1:0-1398 GCF_000949405.1 Vollenhovia emeryi | reverse complement strand
CAAAAAATTCAAGATTTTTTCAAAAAGAAACCCATTTACCGATCATCGCAAAAATCAATACCAACCTTCCTTTGGCGATTCTCGACATTTAAAAAAAAATAAGCCCAATATCTCAAAATTTACGGAAGTTAGAGCAACCACAGACATTTCTAAAAAAATTCAAGATTTTTTAAAAAAGAAACCCGTTTACCGTTCATCGCAAAAATCAATACCAACCTTCCTTTAGTGATTCTCGACGTTTTAAAAAAAAATTAGCCCGATATCTCAAAATTTACGGATGTTAGTGCAACCACAGACATTCGAATGCGTACATACACACATACACACACATACACACATACAGACATTTTGTAAAAAATTTGCACATGGCTTCCTCATAGAGGAAAGTTTAGGAGCGAAATCTAATTTTTTTCGATGTTTCTTGAAAGTGTGCAAATTAGAAATTTGCATATTGCTTCCTCATCATTGAAGCGTGCAAATTGGAAATTTGCACATTTCTTCCTCATCATTAAAGTAGGCAAATTAGAAATTTGCATATTGCTTCCATTGTTATGGCTTCTTCATAGAGGAAGCTTTAAGAGAGAAATCTAACTTTACTACGATGTTTCTTGAAAGTATTCAAATTATCCTTATTTCGCTCTTAAAGCTTCCTCTATGAGGAAGCCATGTGCAAATTTCCAATTTGCACACTTTATTTTTATTACCTGCCCAGCTGAAATGTTCGGCTACCTTATCGGTTATTACTTTTTTTAAGATATTTCTTATGATGATATTTGCAGTATTTCCATCAATGAGTTTTAAAAAATTTAGCTGAAAGGAATAGCCAACATTTTTCAAATAATACCATAATATAGTAATAGAGTATCAAATAATTTACGCTCATAATTCTTTGCATAAGTTTATCCCTCATGAAAAGTTGAGTCAACAATGCTATATCATTATTTTCTGTTACTTAATAAAGCAATAATTGTTGATGAAAATTAAATCTCACCATCATGTATCATGATTAAGACAAGTTCATAAATATCTCTTTGTTAGCCTAATAGTGAGCACTTTGTGCTACATCTTTTGTACACTATCAGATACGTGGCTCAAACATGCATTTGTCTAAAAAACGAAGCTGACTAATAGAATTGTAATTAACAATTATTACTTTATTACACAGCGAAAAATAATAGCATAGACCTTATAAATTCAATTTTATAACGCATTGTGACATGTAAATAGTAAATATGAATTTACAGATACTTTGTATACAGGGTGTTAATTAAATAGCGCCCACTAATAGTATAGCGTTATTCCTGACTAAAAATTGAGTCGAAAAGTCCTGAACCATTTTTTTCTACAATGCTCAACGAAGCAGTACACATCGAGTAAAGCTAACCTAAAAAACTTACC
>NW_011957357.1:0-1398 GCF_000949405.1 Vollenhovia emeryi | reverse complement strand
GTACGGATTTAAATTATATAATTTATATTAATTATAATATTGATATATTATAATTAATTGATTTTCAATTAGATTATATATGATTATATATATAATTAAATATAATTATGCTCTGTCTTAGATGGACATGCATGCTTGATGTAAGTAATATATGATTTCATTTAAGCATGCATTTATATATATTTAATTATATTTAATCATACATAATTATATATGACAATAAGTCTGTTTAAGTATGAAATCATATATGTTTATATGTACATTACTACATAGTTTTATATGATATAAACAATTATATATAATTGAATTTGAAATCATATATGTTTATACATGAAATAATATTTGATCATACAGTTCCATATCTAAAACACACTAATAGTAATTCTCATGCAAGATGGAAGATGACATCATGTCTGATTACATATAAAATTATGTTTGATTATATATTTACATATATGGACAAATATTATTTTCAATTAGACTATATATGATGAGATATATGATGAGATATAATCATTTATAAATTATATATCATAATATATACTTATGTATATATTATATATAACCATATATGCAAATTTTTTCCCGGGGAGGACAAATCTTAAGTATTTTATGTATGTATATTATTTTATAGTTAAGGTTTTAATAAAATTCTTTTTCACTGTGTAAGCATACAAATATTTGCATTTACAGTGCGAACTTTTGGAGAAGTAGCAAAAACAAGAGAAGAATTGAAAGAAATTCGCGGACTTGTTGCAAATGCAACGACTTCTAACATAACTTCATTGCCATCCGATTTTCCAGTCAAATTTCCACTTAAAACACGAGGATGTGGAAGTGCTTGAAGACTATTTACATTCTCAAGATAACCAAAATTTTATGGTAAGAAAACATACTGTAAACATCAAATAAATAAATCAGTGTTTTTATAGTTGAGCGGTTTAATTTTGTATTATTTGCCTGTTTTGCAGTCATTATATTTATCGACTTTGGGAGGTACCACTATTAGTTCACGAACAAACAGAATTCTGCGAAAACTTCTTACTAACGAATTAGCTACAGATTATAATTTTGCTGCTCAAAGACATAATAAAAAGCCTATTGGAATTCTTATATTAAAAACAGTGATAATTCGTGAGTATACAGTTATTATATACAGGGTGTCTGATGCAAAAGTAGCCACCTTGAAAATAGTGGTAGATTGGGTTAAACTAAGGAGAAATATCATGTACCGCGGTACAAAGTAACAATAGTTATCGAGTAATATTTACACGTTTGAGCGAATGAGGATGCAGGAGACGATAGGCCGGACTCGGAAGGCATTTAAGAAAATCGATCGATGAGCGGGAGGTGGAGCGACGCGCGGGATACTATGTTTATGTTTCGGGTCGCCCGACG
>NW_011957356.1:0-1398 GCF_000949405.1 Vollenhovia emeryi | reverse complement strand
CCCCCCCCCCCAACCCCAACCCCTAAGATCGTTGACGCGAGCGCAGATCGCTCACGTGCATCGAAATCCGCACGTCAGACGAGACAATGAATTGTGGCTATTTTTTAATGCTCGGACTACATTTTTGCGTGCGCGTGCTCGCAAAATATGTTTGCGTCGTGTCGGCGCGTTTATCACCTCGACGTCACGCGCGGTCGCGGTTATGAGGGGCGGATTAGAAGGATCGCGTAAATCGGGATTAGGCGCGATCGTAAATCGAGCGGGCTAGAATAATTCGGGAGCGACGGGGCGAACGATCGGGTTTACGAGACGCGGTCCGCGAGAAATGAACGGAAACAGTGCGGCTCTTCTACGACTTCGCTCGTCTCTAATTTTCTCCAAGACTGATTTGATAAATAGCGCGCGAGTGCGGGACACGATTAAGGAGGGTACGAGGGGAAATTCGAAAAATGTCAAAATGTGTCTGAACGAGCCGCCGCCGCCGCCTCGATGACCAAATATTTAAACGTATGCAAATGATCGATCGTATTTGCAATTCGCGTCGTAAATACTCAGATACCAGCGATGCATTATAAACGCAGCATGCGGACGTAGCTTATCGGTTATGCACCCGGTTTTGAATGCAGACGCGCCGCTTTGGTGCGCGCGCGCGTGGTCGTCGCTTTTTTGATTCCACCGTTGTGCGGCATCGGTATTTCATGAAGGACTTGTTTCGGTCGCGGTCGGCTTTTTCTCCGATTTCGCGTTTCGGCATTTATTCTCGGTTACCGGATGCGCGCGCGTTTTTGCCGTGCCCGGGATTTATCATTTCTCGCGTCGCGCGGGAATATATCTCGCGAGGAGCGGAGGCGCGTGTTAGGTTCGTGATTTGTGGGCGCGTTCGGCCGTTCCGGATACGCGAGATACGCTCGGGGTATCGCGAAGGTATCTCTGTAATAATTATGAATTTTTTAAGCGACACACGTCAGAGCGACCGGAGAATAAAGTTGTTAGAGTCGCCGCGGCCGCGCGAACGGAGAAGAAAATAGCCGTATCTCGCGCGGAATTTACGCGGGGATAAATTAATAAGCGATAAATTTATCCTATACATATATCGGAGGGAAATTTCCGAAATGTTTATCTCATTAGTCTCTCTCTCCCTCTCTCTCTCTCTCTCTCTCTCTCTCTCTCTCTCTCTCTCTCTCTCTCTCTCTCTCTCTCTGTCTCTTCTCGGGACGAGAGCGTTTTCATGCGCGCGCCCGGACGTCGTGTACGTGTTAATACGGTGATTTAGGGACGCGCGGCTGCGGCTGCGGCTGCGGCGCCGAGAGACGAAATCTCGTGCGTGCGTGAGCGGTCGGGATCGGGCGGGAGAGATGCGTGGTAAGACAGCGGGGTGACAAAGCATTAATTAAGTCG
>NW_011957355.1:0-1398 GCF_000949405.1 Vollenhovia emeryi | reverse complement strand
GGGACGCCTCAAGCGTCCGGTACGCGCATAAGTCTCATAATTATCAAAGCCGCGAGCCCGTAGATAAGGAAGCGGGATGCAGTCTTAGATGGGATCGCACAATCATGACACAATATTCCCGCGTTACACACCCACTTGCTGAGGCATAAAAACCCTTCGAGTTAAGGGAAAAGCCCGAGCAAGCGTACCCTTTATTAGATCTCCACGCCTAGCCGCCGTATTGGCAGCGTAGGCCCAACTCGCCTCACACATACACATTCGTCGGATTACAATCGCAGTCGCCTTTACCTTGAGCACCGGCTCAACGCGCGGTAACCGTCTCTCAGCGCGACCGAAATGGCTACCGAAGCCCGGAATGGCGGGTGCCGTTACAAAGCGACACCGCCCCCCCCTCGCAGGTATGAACGCGCATCGTCCCGCGCAAACTGTCGCTACGCGTAACCGTAATGGCCGCGATGGCCCGAAATGGCGGCGCGTCGCCGCCGGTCGACACCGCGCCCCTTTCCCTCGGAATCATCCGTCGTCCCGTTTCCCTCGGAGATCTCCGTCGTCCCGTTTCCGTCGGAGATCTCCGTCGTCCCGCTGCCGTCGCGGAAGGCCCGCCGAGCCGCGCTTATTCGGCGGCCGGCGGTGAGGGAGGGCGGTGCGGCTGGCCCCGCCGCAGCCCCCCATCCCCCTGCCGGGCAAGGCCCGCATCCACCCCTTCCTAACAGCGAGACGTGGCGCACGCCAGGTATCGCGGCAGAAGGCTCGTATGGCCGTCGCCGCCCCACGTCCCCCGCGGACGCCCCACAATTACCTTTGTCCTTCCCAATATTCGCTCGCTCGCAACTGCGCCTCTCGGCGCGCCGGTCGGATCCGCACCGTCGACCGGGTCGCAAGGCGCTCGCCTTCTCCCGGTGGCTTAATCCGTCCTATCTTCCGGGCAGAAGCCTGGCAAAGGCGAGATCGCCTGGGCAGGGTCCCCCCGTCCCTCCGTCGTTGTGTAGTGGACGATGGTCGCTCAGCCTCCCGCGCTCGTAGGCTGGCTGGCGCAGGATCTGCAGGCACTCTCCACCGTCCTCTCGACCGCCCTCTCGCAACGGCCGGCTGGCTGGCGCAGGATCCACGGGCCTTCCCGATGATCTTCGTCCATCCACCCGTGCCTTGACCGTTACTCGCAGGCTTTCGAGTCGTACTGCTAACTGACCGTTGTCCTTCACGGTCGAACTGCACACACTGCACTGTCGCTAACCGGAAGGAAAGTTGCAGAAGCGGCGACTCGCACGCCGCGCTCGCTTCCGTTCGCACTCCGCGCACGCGCAGCCGGCGCCGCCGAGCACTTACGCCATGCCCGTGGCAACGCCGCTCCGCCGGTAACACGGCCAATACAAATCGTGGTTCATTCGCCGCGAACAT
>NW_011957354.1:0-1398 GCF_000949405.1 Vollenhovia emeryi | reverse complement strand
GTCTAAAGTTATTTCTGAAATAAAAGCTAATGAATTATCGTTCAATAAACAACAGTTTTCATTTTTTTTTGTAAAAATAGTGAAACCATTGTGTCTCGGTTGTGACGGAGAACTGTTCCGTTACCGAGGCTTTGAGGAAGGGATGTGCCGGTATTCACTCCGATTGGAGTGATGAGGATCGTGAGAGGTTTGAGAAAGAAAGAAAACGAGAGGGATTGCACTTGACTCCAGTCTTTTACTGTCTTTCGCGTTGAACAGCGTATCATGAACAAGTCGGTGAATCAATCGCAATTTTCACCACGCGGCGGGAATCGGAAGTCTATCGCACGCAGGTAGGCCGTGATCACCGCGTGACCGTATGAAACGCACCATCACTGCGGTCAAGAATCCGCGAGAATTCTTCCGTCACAATTCGCGACGATCCACACAACTGATCACGCAAGATTAACGTTGCGCGATGGCGATTTACCATTAATTCGGTCGAAGTTTGTGATACCTTTTTACAAGCCAGAGGGGCTTCCGTTCTCACGCACTTGCTCCCCGTTCGCGAGCTCGAACCGGAGTTCCCGTTTTCGTTATGGAGCACGATCGTTTCCGAATATTAACGATCGCGCCCCGGTGGGTCGATTTCGACACCACTAAGCCGCGCGGAGCAAGAAATCAGGTGGGTGGCTCCACCCGGCGGGGATCGACTGGTCGCACGCCTCGCGACTCCGAAATAAAAGTTCCTTCCGGAACACATTGAATTCTAAATGAGATATATCATTACTATCTTAAACCGTTCTTTTAAAATGAATAATAGGATAAGATTTTAAATAACATTTTTCAGGTGGAAGTCGGTTTAATTCAAAAATTCGGTTAGAATATTCCTCTAATGGGTAAATATATCGATGAAGGGAGCCAGCCCCGATGACCTTGACCTTGACATATGTTGTCAAGGTCGCCCTCCTGAGTGACCTTGAAGAGGTTTTAGCCGTCGCTCGTAGTTCGTTAAAAAGATATTTAAAAAACAATGTCGACCAATTCTATGTAATTTTCAGACACAAATATTAAAAATTTTGAAAAATGTTTTAAACAAAAGTTGTTGATCACTTTAAAATATACATTTTATGTTCTATTAATTTTTACTGTACAAGTAATAGTTTTCGAGAAAAATGATGGTCTCTATATTTTATATCTTTCCTCCTATCTAAGCATGTACCTTACAGTACATATACGATTTCACATGGGTTTGCAACTTTCCACGTGAAGTTGCTCGTGTCTTTAGCACGGCGCGCTGCGCGCGCCCCACCCTCTTCCCCTCATCGCCCCCCGCCCCGCCCCCTTCCCTCTATCCCCCCTTCCCGCCCCCCATCACCCCCCCCCCCGCCCCACCCTCTCCTCTACCCCATCTACTCT
>NW_011957353.1:0-1398 GCF_000949405.1 Vollenhovia emeryi | reverse complement strand
CACGTTACAGGAAGCGATTGCCGGCGCGAGCGCCGAAGAAAAAGTTAAAGGGCCGACCGCCCGACAGAACCCCTACCGACGCTCCTTCGAGCCCAGTACCGCGAGATATTAGTACTCCGAACGGTCTAACGTTACGTGCCAGAAATGCGGTAAAAAGGGACATTACGGACGCGACTGCCGAAGTAGCCGATACGCGAATCAATATACCTTACCGAAGCCGGAAGGACGACGCGTAAATACTTTAAAAAAATACTGTAATCATTGCCGGAGAAAAGGGCACGCGCGCAACGAGTGCTGGGTGCTAAACGGACGCCCTGAGAAAAAGAGCACCGCACGCCGCGATTACAAAAATTACGGAAACTCTCGCGAAAGTAAAGACAAGGCGAAAGAGAAACCGAAAGTTATAAGAGGCACTGAATCGCATAGCAGCGAAGAAGATAACGGTAGCGAAAAGGCAAGGCCAAAGACAACACGCGCCGCCGCGACGTATAGAGTTACACACGTTGAACGATCACACAAAGCCGACACCGGACTAGATCTACTCTCCTTACCCGTGCGAGAAGCCGAAAATAAACAGGTCGAATTTTTATTCGACACAGGTGCAACAATTTCATTAATAAAAGTAAAAGTTCTAAAAGGAGGAACCCAAATTCAGGAAGATCCGATAAAATTAGTCGGGATCACGGGACACTCCATCACTACGATCGGAAAAACGTATCTGACCATCAAATTAACAGACGGAAACATAAAACACCCCGTATACGTAATCCGAGACGATGTACCGATAGATTACGAAGGGATCATCGGACTCGACTTCGTTCACAAAAGTAAAGCGTTATGTGATTATGACGCAAAAGTAATAAAAATAGGTGTGACAGAATTCCGACTCTACCCGTATAGGCGAATCATATTGAAGCCACGGAGTGAAACAATCGTGCACGTAACCACGGATCAAAATACGACCGGCGTGACGCGAATAGCGGAACCGGCACCGGGAGTCTTTATCGGTAACAGCTTGGTCACACCGAAAGACTATACTTGTCCCGTAAGCATATTGAACACGACTGAGAAAGAGATAGACATACAGGCACCGCATGTTACAATTGAAAGCGTAGCAGAGAGTACGCAAGCCGAAGCAAGAAGCGCACAACTAGCACACATAAAGGTCAAGGAACCCATCTCCGTTCCACGAACCGAGCAGATAACCAATCAATTACGAATAAGCCATCTGAACCGCAAAGAAAAGAAACTACTAATGGAAATATGTGAAGAATATAACGACGTCTTTCGTATAGACGGAGACCCACTCACACATACCACAAGTGTTGAGCACGAGATAAACACACACGCCAATTCCCCAAGCGTGAACGTGAGATGTTCGCGTGTCGAGAATCTGCT
>NW_011957352.1:0-1397 GCF_000949405.1 Vollenhovia emeryi | reverse complement strand
TTTTTTTCAGTGTGGGAACTACTAAATGTACAAATTTTTTTATCCGTCTCTCCTACAACGATTTATCTCTTCAATGAATAGGAAAATATACTCAAGAAGATATACGTGTTTTATTTAAAAAAAATTATACTTTGTAATTAATCCCGCTTGTAAGATATTATCATTTTTCGGATGTTTCTGGTCTCACTTTTAATTTACGCTTCGTGCTTATTCGAGGTTCTTCCGCGGGCGAGATTTATTTTGTTACTTGGCCGTGCAATTACAGTTGAAATTACTCATAAACCTAATGATAATATTCTACATGAAGCGTCTTTCATTTTGCTGGCCATTTTTATGCGGCCGGTTGCTGGATCTATCGGAATAATTATGCCATAATTAGTTGCCTCACGCAATAGCGATTCCAATTTCTACCTAACCTATTGCATGCAAATAATTAGACTCGACGCTACACCGTGCGGCGGATCCGCCGATAATCAAAATGTTCTCGCTGAGATCGAATTTTGTAAAGAGATACGTTCAGGTCGAGAGATGCTGGAGAGAATGCGTATATTTTACGCCTCAAAACGTAAACGGGGAATCGAGTGGATCGTCAAATTAGCCGAGGCCGATGGTTTTACTACAAATACGCGAGATGCAAGACCAACGTATCCTACATTCCATCGATAATTTAATCTTTCGCCATTCGATTCTTCAATTGGGGCTTAATCGAATCGATATCTGGATAACCAGGAACGATCTCGTGAATGTTGTTTAAGGTTTCCTAGTTTTTCATTAACCCCATTTTCGAGAATACACTAGTTAATAATATATCACCGCACCTTTTTCTGGTATCGGACAGGATCTATTTGATCAATTAATGCTTTTTAAACAACACCAGTTTAATTGACAATTTGTTCAATTAAAGCAATTATTTTAATTATATGTAGGTACTCCTTAGAACACCCGGCGGTGCGTGAGAGTGGTGATTAAATAACAATGGCATTTTATTTCTGCTTAAAGCTGAGAAAATTACACGTTAAGATCGCATTACTTCTATAAAATTTTTACGCAACGGCGGAGTGTGCTTATCTCTGGCCGCTCACTCTTTTAATTAATTAATTTATTTTAAAAAGATTAAACTCTTCGCGAGTGTTGGATGTGTACCATAGAAATGGCACTCGCACGAATAAAAGGATTCAATTACTACTTTAAATAATTACATTTCTTTACTATCGAGGGAAGACTTCGCCAAAGAATTAAACGTACAAAACGGATGGAAATAAATTTTGAGAATTTTAAACGTACTTTCTGATAGAAAATTTAGAAAAGCACATACGCATCTAATCAACAAGCATTTACTTTATGAATATTACAGTAACAACGGTACAGAGGCTCTAATTAGCGAATAAACCATAATT
>NW_011957351.1:0-1397 GCF_000949405.1 Vollenhovia emeryi | reverse complement strand
CATTTAATGTCGGTATCAAAGTGGCTAACGAAGCTAGGAGGAGGTAAGTTCGGAAATTGCTCAGTTATTAACAAGCATCCCGAAACAGTTCCTGATACAAGTACGCGTTTTAGAGAAGGGATTCCATTTCGGAGAATGATAAAGCGCGACGAAAAGGAAAAGGCGAAGAATATTATATTCAATCACATAATGAAGAACCCAAAAGCAAAAGCAACAGAGATTCACGCCTTACTCAAACATCGCCACAAGATAACAGTTAATTCACAGTCGGTGTCGAAGTGGCTAATCGAAGCTAGGAGGAGGTAAGTTCGGAAATTGCTCAGGTTATTAACAAGCATCCCAAAACAGTTCCTGATACAAGTACGCGTTTTAGAGAAGGGATTCCATTTCGGAGAATGATAAAGCGCGACAAAAAGGAAAAGGCGAAGAATATTATATTCAATCACATAATGAAGAACCCAAATGCAAAAGCAACAGAGATTCACGCAGCACTCAAATATCGCCACAAGATAACAGTTAATTTTGGGTCGGTATCGAAGTGGCTAAACGAGGCTAAGAAGCGGTAAGTTCGGAAATTGTTCAGGTTATTAACTAACATCCAGAAACAGTTCATTATATAAGTACACGCTTTAGCGAAGAGCAGGCAAGGCCAATGATACAGTCCGACGTGAGAAAAAAGGCGAACAGTATTATATTTGATAACTTAAGAAAGGAACCAACCGCACGAATATCAGACATTCATGCCACACTCAAAGAACACTACAAGATAATAGTTAGTTTATCGACGGTAAGAAGATGGACTAAGGAAATTATGAAACGGTAAGTTGCTATATAGGTACATAGCGGTCATCGATAGCAAAATTTATATTCGCTATAGTTCCTTCAGATGTCATTTTAACACATAAACATGAGTAAACATATGTATATTTAATGAAATTTTATCATGTGTCACAATTAATACCAAATAATCCTTCTCTTGTACTAGAATTGTATCAATACATGCAACATATTCGCTATTAATAATTAATAATATAAATTATGCGAATATAACAGAACTTTAATCACACAGCATTTATTTGAGAAACTATGCGCACGGGAGTTTGTCGGTGCACACACGTGAAAACGATACAAATGTAGAACTTCTTGTGCGCATGTACCTAGAGCTATTGAATTTAATTCCTTATGAGATCGAAATGTTTGGTACTATTTATCGATAATAAAAATATATTAGTTAAAAGTTAAGTTGAAAATGCGAAACAATACAGATCTTTGCGACTCAATAGCAAGATGATTTATTATTGCAATATTATTACTTATTTGTAATTTTTACCCTTCTCTACGCATTGTCGCGGCCGTTTAGCAAATGTCACGTAACGTTAACATCATTTTTAAATTAG
>NW_011957350.1:0-1397 GCF_000949405.1 Vollenhovia emeryi | reverse complement strand
TTAATAATTCGTTTCGTGCCTCCGGACTCACCGTTGCGTGAATCCGGTACGTTTCGAATATCCACATTCTTTAATCATTCGTTTCGTGCCTCCGGACTCACCGTTGCGTGAATCCGGTGCGCTTCGTTTTCTTTCCTAAAGATTCACCCTGTACCTACCAACTTGCAAATTATTAACAACGGAAAATCTAGCCAACCTCCCTAACTCAATTCGTTTTAGTGGACTCACGGGATCCACGGCCAATACACAAGTGGAGGTCGCGAAACGCGGTACGGAATCGGAGGAATCGGAGGAATCGGCGCGCGCGCTTATTAGCCGCGCAAAATAACATTCCAGCGCAAAACGGCAACCTTTCACCTCCCCCTTCTTCCTGCAACGCTAGTCCCGGCCGTCAGACCGAGGACCCTCCACCCCCTTCTTCTCCTCCACGAGACCCTCCTCCTAACCTCCCTGAACCCCAATCCCCTCTCCCCGACAGACTTCCATCCCCTCTCCCCGACAGGCCTCCATCCCCCGCCTCCTCGATCTCCAGTATAGAGATCGTCGAGGAATTCGACCCCCCTCCTCGAATCCACGACCGGATTACTCCCGAGGAGTTTTTCACGTTAGTCCGCCAAATTTCTCCTTCCCCCCATCCTCCCCGAGGGACCTTCACCGTAGGGCCCGATTTCCTGGACATCCCTGGACTCCTCGCCAGGGTTAACTCCTGTCCGCCTGACCGAAAAATCCCGGTCTACCTTCCCGGGGAAAGGTATCCCAGGCCCGTCCCCATCTGGCTCTTCCGCCACCTTATCCCTCCCCCCTCCGTTATCATTAAGGAATATTAACAAATAACTCCACCACACCCACACACACACATACACGCACACCCACATCCGCGAAAAGTGTATATACCGTCAACACCCATCAATGTAACCCAATAGATTCTTCTCATTAGTTAGTAAAATTTAGCCTTCGATTTATCTTTTTATTATATATATATATATATATATATAATCCCAATGTTTATTTTAATTTATCCTTTCACCTAAATGTAATGTCTAGATATAGACTATTTTTAAATACATTATGTTAAACTTATCTCCTTCAATATTAATTCATTTCTAAAGACCTCACCCCCCTTCGTTCCCCCTTTTGAGAGTGCACAAGGTCCGTCCCTGGGTAATAGGGATTAATTTCCTTGACCCGAAATAGGACCTACGATCGCACCGCTCTCGAAAAGCGTCATAGTGTCCTCACGGACACTGGCCTTTTTAGAGCCTTAAGAAAGTGCGTTCGGCTCGCTTCCACGCCCCTCCAAGCGTGTTAGCGAGACCTTTAAATTGCTAGTTACGTCATCCCACACCTCCTCGACTGGAACCCATATCCTTCGGCTCCCGTTAATCTCTATTTCCCAT
>NW_011957349.1:0-1397 GCF_000949405.1 Vollenhovia emeryi | reverse complement strand
AACAATTATCTGCACTTTTCGTTCTACAAGTTATTTACACAAAAATAGGGGTTCAATGTGTACACCATTTTTCAACATAGTCCCCTCTCTTGGCACTGCACTTGGTCTAGTCGTCCACAAGCTTGCGTTTTCCTTCCGTGAAGAAGAGTTTCGGTTGGTCGCAAAGCCACGTTTGCTACGCTTCTGTCGGCTTGGAACTGGCGCCGTACGACTTTCGTCGGTGGGCGTCGCGTATGGAGCCTGTGCAGGGTCGCTTATCATGTACAGACGTAGACGTGCAGTAAGCGTTTCAAAACTGGCTTTGCGACCAATCGAAAACCTTGGCAATGCACTTGGTCCAGCGGTCCACAAGCTTGCGTATTCCTTCCAAGAAGAAGGTTTTCGATTACTTTTGCACCGCTTCCTGCACGTCTACGTCTGTAGAAAATTAGCGACCTCACAAAGCATCCTTGAGCGGCCCAAACAGATGAAAGTCGGAGGGAGCAAGATCTGGGCTGCAGGAAGCGGTGCAAAAGTGGCTTTGCGACCAACCGAAAATCTTCTTCTCGGAAGGAATACGCAAGCTTGTGGACGGCTAGACCAAGTGCATTGCCAAGGGAGGAGACTATGTTGAAAAATGGTGTACACATTGAACCCCTATTTTTGTGTAAATAAATTGTAGAACGAAAAGTGCAGATAATTTTTGACTCACCCTCGTACATTGCTTAAAAATTTTTAATAATGCATTACAAGCTGTGCGAGAAATATTATGTGATACAGCCCATGTAGCTAATGCTTTATTTAATTCATTATCATTATTAGTATTATGTCTATATGTTTCATTTATAACAAAATTATCATTATCATTATCATTATTAAAATCTTCTGAAGATGTAACTTTGACATGTCTATTAATCGTATCATTAACACTGATTGTATTACATAAAACTTCTTCATCAGATATTTTACGCAATTCTACATTTGAAGTCTGTTTAGAAGTATTGATGGTATGCCATTCTAAAATTTCTCTAGAAGATCCTGCAATCTCTATGTCTGTTTGATTTGCAACAATCCGTCTACCATGGCGTTTTGAAACAAATTTTCTTTTACGTGTGTTATTCATATTTCTTACAATAAGTAAACCACACAAATTGTATTGGAAAAGATCTAAGGAAACATTTGGAAAATATTTCCAAGAAACATAAATATCAAATGCAAATGTATGTATTTACAGAAAGGTTTCCTGAAATAAAGTAATGAAATTAAAGTATGTAATTAAGTATATATATACACGTTTTCTTTTTTTTCAATCTAACGTATGCATCCAAGAAAGTTCTAAAAGAAAATTTTAGAAGAAAACATTGATATATTTATAAAAATCTAATTAATAGTTGTACAAATATAATAGAAAAAATGGT
>NW_011957348.1:0-1397 GCF_000949405.1 Vollenhovia emeryi | reverse complement strand
AACTCAGTCGCTCTGACTCAGGGTTAGTAGGGTGCGGGGGTGTACGAAGGTCTGTGTGTGGATTGGGGGCTCCCCCTCCCGGCAGACCAAGGTCTGTGTGTGGATTGGGGGCTCCCCCTCCCGGCAGACCAAGGTCTGTGTGTGGATTGGGGGCTCCCCCTCCCGGCAGACCGAAGGTCTGTGTGTGGGGTGGGGGCTCCCCCTCCAGGCAGACCGTGTACCCCCGCACCCCCCACTAACACTGAGTTAGAGCGACCATGAGGTGGTACCATCACAGGTCTTCTACTGAGAGCTAGTAACCGAATGAGGCCGCGACGACGACCGAGTGTCAGTTTCTGCTTTAATCGGGCCGGAAATGACCCATCCGAGAACGGAGTTCTGCGCCATAGGTTGTCCCACACCACCTTTCCTAATGCCATCGAGAATTAAGCTACTGTATAAGTCCGCTCCGATGATAGCCTCAATCGGATCAGGACTTGTCGGGTCAGGATCTGCCCACGACAGGGTTTCGAGATGAGAGTGATGAGGGCGCCGTGTTTCGTTTCGGAGTATACGAGGTGAGAGAGCCGAGAATGAGCGCGGTTGTGCTGAACGACGGCGTAAGAGATTGTCGATGTGATATCGAAATCTGCGTCGCGTGATGGAACGTTCCGGCGTGAATGCCGCCGACGGCAGTAACGGAGATAGGCATGCGACATCGACGGGCCCGCAGCAGTTGCGCTAGATTTTCCTAAATAAACGTTATCTCGGAACCCTGATCGAGCAGCGCGCGGATCACTGCGGACCGACCGGATGGTACGCGAACAGTGACCCAGGCAGTGGCGGGAGAGGCTCAATTGCGCACAGTACAATTGGACACGTTGCAATTGCACACAGTGCTATTGGACACATAATGTTGCGCACAGTTCTTTTGCGCACAGTTCTTTTGCGCACCGTTCATTTGGACATAGTTCTTTTGCGCACCGTACAATTGGACACCGTTGCTTTTGGAAACAGGTTATCGAAATATAATTTAAAACACACAGACACACGCGTATGCATGTAGAGCCCTGTTTGGAAATTTTGCTAATTTATAAATAATAAATCTTTCTAAATCAGCGTTTGTTCAATTGGACAGTTCTTTTACACACAGTTCAGTGTCGCACAGTTCAGTGTCGCACAGTTCAGTGTCGCACAGTTCAGTGTCGCACAGTTCAGTGTCGCACAGTTCAGTGTCGCACAGTTCAGTGTCGCACAGTTCAGTGTCGCACAGTCCAGTGTCGCACAGTTCAGTTTCGCACATTTCAGTTTCGCACATTTCACTTTCGCACAATTCAGTGTAGATGCACACAAGAATATTCTGCTTTACAAAATAGTTGATTTCACTTAATTTGTTTTTCTAATTCTTGAGTACTTCA
>NW_011957347.1:0-1397 GCF_000949405.1 Vollenhovia emeryi | reverse complement strand
TATATATTTATAATGTAAAATAAATATTTAATAAATTTTAAATAAATGACAAATAAACATTTAAAAGATTTTTTGTTAAATTACAATTTTAAATTAATATTTAATGAAAATAAAATATTTAATAAACATTTAATTAATATTTTTATTAAAATCAATTGAACAATATAAAATTAATGAAAATAAAATATTTAATAAATGTTTAAAAAATAATGGGTGCTGATTGGGCAGCGTGTAAGACACTTCGTTTTTAATTAATTAGCCGTATCTGGGATTAATTACATAGTGTTATTATACATTTCTGGAAACTAGAAGTTGCACGGAACACGATGATATCAAATATGCATTTATTAATGCGTTAATGAAATTGTTTTTTCGAGACTCTATTTTGACTCACTGCAATGCTCTAGCTATCTTAAAACATATGAACCGCAAGACGGCAACTGACACACAACCACAAATAAATGTCAGGCGTTGCTATGCCCAGTTCCTATCCAAGTTCGTAGGAGCTGCGAGCTGCGACTCGTCGACAGACTTCCAAAAATCGGGAAGTCTTATCTCTATTTTTTTAAGCAGTTTTTTAAACAAATTCTAGTAATATTTTTTCGCTTACATAATTCGCTTTCAAGAGACAAAAAATTCAATGAAAGTACAAAATCTGTAATCATGTATGATTTTTGCAAAAAACTATTGATGTAATTTAACTTCTCTAAAAAGTACATTTCTCTAAAAGCGTCTGGTTTTTTTTATCTATAAAGTAGTTTCCAGGATATGAGGACTTTATGGAGTTACGCTGAACTTTGATGATTTTTGTCACTCCTTTAAACTGAATCATCGCTACTAAAAAAAGTCTTGCATCTGTTAATGGTATCATCATTCTGTAAAAAGTTAATCAAAATCGGTGTTTTTAATTGAGTAATTTTCGTAGACCGCGGGGGCCTCTCAAAACGCGGGGCCGGGTTCCGGCGAACGCGCAGTACCTGCCTTGCGCCGGCCCTGGATAATAATAAAACGATACAACAAAGGTCGCTGGGAGTAAAACCGCGTTAGTCATCGAGTAGTAGTACAGAGTGCTACGTCCATTTATTAAATGTACCTACTTGTTAATAAGCTCATTAACGAATGTCTGTAATAATCGCATAATAATTTCAAACTTCTAGATTTTTATAATATACAGGGTGTGTCCTAATACCCGTATGTCCCGTAGATGGTAGATAGACCGGGGCAAACTGAATAGAAAAGTCCTATACCATTTTGCAAAATTCGCAATAGTTATCGAGAAATTAATTTTTATGTCTGAGCGAATAAGAGCGTAGAAGGCGGCAGGCCGGACTCGGCAGGCAACGGTGGGGCATCATCTAATAGCGAGAGGTGGAGCGGCGCGCCGAAAAAAATGTCAA
>NW_011957346.1:0-1397 GCF_000949405.1 Vollenhovia emeryi | reverse complement strand
TGCGTGGTACTATCCTCCTGTTGTGCTCTTCTTATTCGGGCCATGATGCTTTCTTCACTCTCCGTGATCAAGTAAATTGATGGAAGTGGATTCCTGCTTAATGAATCTACGTGTAACATACTCTTATTCGATCGGTGTACAATAACATATTCAAGTTCTTCTAATAATAACGCCCATCGTGCGACGCGAACACACAAATCCTTCTTATGCATAGTTAACGAGAACGCTTGGCAATCGGTAACGATTTTAAATGGGATACCTAACAGGTAGACTCGAAATTTCTTTAAAGATTTCACAATGGCTAAAACTTCGAGTTCGTAGCTTGTGTATTTAGTTTCGGCCGGGGATGTCCTACCGCTAGCATAATAAATCGGATACAATGTGTTACTAACACTATCTCGCTGTAGTAATATTGCCCCGTACCCATGTATCGATGCATCAGTGTGCAATTCAGTATACGCTCTTGGGTTGTACAATCGTAGAATGGGTCTCTCGCATAACATAACTTTTAACTGATTAAACGCTATTCTTTCCTTTTCACCAAAATGAAACTTTACATCGGATTTCAACAAATTTGTTAAAGGACGAGCTATCAGAGAGTAATTTGGAATGTACTTCCGGAAATAACCGGTTAAGCCTAGAAAACTTTGATTCTGTTTCACACTATTCGGTTGCGGGAATTTCATTACGGCTTCTATTTTTCTCTCCGTAGGGCGCACTGTATTATTCTCTATCACATGTCCGAGAAACTCTATCCTAGTCTGTAGAAAATGACATTTCTTCCAATTAAACTTTAAGCCAAATTGTTCAGCCGTAGTAAGTACTTCTGTCAAAGTCTCTAAGTTTGTTTCGTAATCTTTAGAGAAAACAATAAAATCATCAACATAAATCAAAATCTTTTTTCTTTTTATCAGATCACAAAAAATAGAATTAATAAACTTTTGAAATATCGCGGGTGAATTACATAAACCAAAGGGAACATACATAAATTCAAATTGTCCATCTGGAATTATGAACGACGTAAACTTTCTACTCTCATTTTCTATTGGGACGTGGAAAAATCCATTCTTCAAGTCAAGTGTACTAAAAATATTAGCACCTTCTAACGCATCTATCTGGTCTTCTATCAACGGCAAAGGAAATCTGACTTTTATTATCTTTTTGTTTAATCGCCGGTAATCTATACATAATCTAGTACCTCCATTATTCTTTTTTACAAGTACGACTGGACTCGCATAGTCCGACAAAGATGGTTTGATAATCCCGTCACGAAGCCAACTGTCTACATGTGTGTTTACCTCTTTCTGTTCGGATGTAGATATCCTCCTAGCTGTTTGATATACCGGTTCGTTATCCTTTAATATTATGCTCATCTTGACATTTGTTTCTCGTGTTTT
>NW_011957345.1:0-1397 GCF_000949405.1 Vollenhovia emeryi | reverse complement strand
CAATTTCCACTGTCACTTCTCCGTCTCCTCTTTCCATCACCTCCTCCGTCTCCCGATCACTCCCCTCCAACCTTTCCTTTCACTACCTTTTTCACTCCGCCTTCTCACTGTACGTCTTTCCTCCCCGCCATCTTTACCCCTTCTCCAACATTCATAGAATGTACAAGAGGTATATTTTACCAAGTATAAGCTCCAACGACCGAATATATTTTGTTACTCTATCTTTTTTGCATCTCTACAAAAATGTCTTCACTACATAACTATCTTCTCTACAAAAGTAATGATATCATCAAATGGCACCAACTAAACTAAATAGTTTTAAACGTGGTGGGGCGATGATTGAAGTGGGGACATGCCCGCCGGCTGGGCGCCCGCGGACGCCCGTTGCCCGCGGTTTAGACAATCCAAAAATACCTTTTCAAAAATATTGTCTCTACAAAAATCTTCTCTACAAAAGTATCTTCTCTACAAAACTATCTTCTCCACAAAAGTAATGATATCATCAACAAATTACACCAAATATAACAATGGATATTTATATATGTATAACGCGTATCTTTCTTCTACCGTAACCATTCTGTAAATACATCTCATTCGGCCAATAACGTATCGACAGCACCGATGAAAAGAATAGCAACTGTTTAGAAATTTAGAAACTCTGTACCTATTCAGGCGAATTAAGGCCTGTGTCCATGATGCTAGTACTTGGTCCTAGTTCTAGTTTTGAGAAATGCGTAGCCAATCAACTTGCAGATTTTGTGGAACAGCTATATTGATTGGCTACATATTGGCTACATATTAATTGCTGCCCACCCAAAAACTCCTTCAATTTAGTGAACAGATGATAATCCGAGGGCGCTAGATCCGGGGAGTAGAGGGGTGATTGACAACATCCCATCCAAACGACACACGAGCAGATTCTGATCTGATTCAGTAAATTGTTCACTAAATTGAAGGAGTTTTTGGGTGGGCAGCAATTTTCAAGTGACAAGGAGGTGACAGAGGCAGTGGAAACGTGGCTTCGAAAGGTGGAGCGGAACGTTTTCGACGAGGGCATCAAAAAGCTTGTGCCCAGGCTTCAGAAATGTGTTGACCTCGACGGCGATTATGTGGAAAAATAAAGACATGTTTTCTCAAACATATCCTGTAAATTTCATTACAATATAATGCATTGTTTTTTTTTCACACCTGTTGTAACCTTACTTTCTGGACGTCCCTATATGAAATGACTCGGGAAGACATCCCCAACAACATATTTAAAAATCAAGCGAATCGAAGAGGAAGTCGCTTTTATGCACAATTACCCTCGCTTCACGTGGAAAGTCGAAAACCCATGTTGTGTCCCTACATTTCGTCGGTATGACAGATTTCCTAACTCTAAAAGTTGTCAACTTTAA
>NW_011957344.1:0-1397 GCF_000949405.1 Vollenhovia emeryi | reverse complement strand
GAGCGTAACAAAAACGGCGGATCGTCCGTGATTGGTCGACGAGTTGATACGCCCGATACGCGCGTATCGCGATACGCGCCATGGGACGGCACCCTAAAGCTGAAATTTCATGCGAGCGAAGAAAAGCTGGCTTTTACCCCCTCTCATCGATTTTCGATGAAAATGGCTGATTCAGCGAAAACACGCTGACCACGCTGAAAAGTTCGACTCATTCGAACATTCAGCTTTCAGCTGAAAGTTCACGGTCAAACGCGGGGTCGATAGAATATTAATATTCAGAAAAATTGAAATAAATACGAAAGAAATAGAAGCAATGGATGAAGTAAGTATATACATATGTATTATAGTAACATAAGTATATTTATAGGTTAGATAAATTTCTTATTTTTTCTCTGTACCTCTTATTGTATTTCGCTTCCCTAATCCTACCTTCTTCCCATTGTCTTTGTGTGTCTCCTTCTCTTTTTTCTAATTCTTTTATCATATTCCTTTCCTCCTTCGGCATGCTATCTACTGCAATAATACCCCATCCATTTCTATTATATTATCTAGAACCTTTAAGTGATCCTTAATAGTCTCCTTTTCTATTAAACGCAAAGCCAAGGTAACTGAAAAACTGCACCTCTTCTAATTTTTCATATTAATATTATTAATTTGTATTTCTTATATTGTAGGAAACTGTATCGGTACCGTACACCTGTGGTGTGTGCGAAACTACTTTTGATAAAACAGAATTATTGAAACATCCTTGTTTGCTAGATTATAACAAGTGTCAAATAGATGCAAATTTTTATGTTTATCCTGCACTCGGTAAGTATTATAGTGACAAATTTTTTTATTGCATATTTTATTACATATTTTAAGTAAGAAGTATAATTAGGGGATGTTATTAATACATGCAGATGATGGAAAAATTCTACATAAGAGTTTGGTGGATAGTGCAGAGATTATTGTTACGGAAACCAGCAAAGTCCCAAACCAAAAGACTAATGCAAGTAATTGGCGAAATATAAGGATTATAGAAGAGGAACGTTTAATCGACGAAATTTGTAAACGTCCGCCGTTATGGAATTTTAAACTTCCCCTTATCGAAAGAAGCCTGCAAATAAAAAAAAAACTGTGGGAAGAAGTAACAGAAGCAATGGATGGTAGTATTTAATAGTCATAATTTAACTGGACTAAAATTCGTTCATATTAAATATATTTTTCTTTTCTAGGTAAAATGGACATTATAACTATTAAAAAAAGATGGAAATATCTGTGCGATACTTTCCGAAACCATAAAAATAAGCAGCATCAGCCTAGTGGCTCGGCAGGAATATCGCGTCAAAAAAACTGGATACATTACGAACGGATGCAATTTCTTGACGATGTACAACTTGAAAGCGAGTATGTAT
>NW_011957343.1:0-1397 GCF_000949405.1 Vollenhovia emeryi | reverse complement strand
AGATACTATGTTTATGTTTTGGGTCGCCCGTTGCTCGCGCTCGCTGCCGCGCTCGCCGCCCGCGCCGCGCTCCCCGCCGGGCCTAGGTTTTTTTCCACCACGGTGTATCTCGCGCGTCGCTCCACCTCCCGCTCATCGATCGATTTTCTTAAATGCTTTCCGAGTCCGGCCTTCCGTCTCCTGCATCCTCATTCGCTCAAACGTATAAATTTATATGTCGATAACTATTGTTACTTTGTACCTCGGTACATGATATTTCTCCTTAGTTTAACCCAATCTACCGCTATTTCCAAAGTTGCTACTTTTGCATCAGACACCCTGTATACATATAAGATAATTTCAATGAATAAGTGCCAGGCAATCTCCTCTCAAAAAATTATATTTTCGAAAATATGCATATTGAATTAAAATCCTGTAAGTCAAAATATCGTTATACAGGGTGTCGGATTCGATATGGACGACTCCAAAGATTATAGTAGATTGGGTTAAACTGAGAAGAAAAGTTATATACCATTTTACAAAGTCCGTAATTATTATCGCATTATTAAGAGAAACGTCTGAGCCAATAAGTGCACGGAGGAGCGGAAGGCCGGACTCGGCAGACATGCAAAATGGTGTGTTTGTTGACATCTCTCAAGAATCGATAGCGAGAGGTGGAGTCACGCATCGATCGATGAGAGACGAGGGCGAGCGGTGAGCGGGCGAACGGCGCGCAGCGAGAGAACGCGCGACATATGACAACGCGCCGTAAAAGTTTTTCTGGTGGTAGGAGAATAATACACCATTTTGCATGTCTGCCGAGTCCGGCCTTCAGCTCTTCCGTGCACTTATTGGCTCAGACGTTTTTCTTAATAATGCGATAATAATTACGGATTTTGTAAAATGATGTATAACTTTTCTTCTCAGTTTAATCCACTATAATCTTTGGAGTCGTCCATATCGAATCCGACACCCTGTATAATGATTTTATGGTGAGTCACTATATAGTCATATTGAAGTCATAAAGTTTCAGTGATCAAACTCTGATATTTTCCCGTCATCTTGACGTCACCATGACATCATTTTGACTTTTTGTTCTCCTTGGGAAATATTTTGCTGTATAGTTCATTGGGGACAACTGAAGCTTCTCCAGCTTATTTATCCTATAGGGGACTTAAGGATCTACACATGCCTCTACACGTTGATGCTTTAAATGTAGAATTAAGAACAAAGATAGTGTGAAACTATTTAAAATTTTATTTATATAAAATTTATATAAATTTAAAAAACAAACTTATAATTTATCTTTGGCAAAATTATCATTTGTAAAAGGCCTAATTTCTACTACCAAGGTAGAAAAAAGGATATTTACTCTTTTTCATCACTTAGGAACTTTTAGTTGAAACTATTAAACTTAA
>NW_011957342.1:0-1396 GCF_000949405.1 Vollenhovia emeryi | reverse complement strand
TACTTTGTTACAGTGTTTTGGAAAGCTCTCGAAGAATGCTGCATGAATGTGCAATAAAAAGTGGGATGTTCCATTTAAAAAATTGGATGTGACCTTCACGTGACCTTGACAACGCTATTCAAGGTCATACTAATATCACTAGCTGATGCATAACATAAAACCCTACAACTTTTGTATATAACATTTTTTTCAAAAATGCTTTGTTTTCGAAAAATTTGACTGGTCCGGGACTTTTTCCCCACCCTACATTTTATGTCCTATTCATTTTTACTATACGAGTAACAGTTTTCGATAAAAATGATGGATTTTAAATCTTATATCTGTCCTCTCATCTAAGCATGTGCTTTGTAGTACATATACGATTCCATATGGATTTGCGACTTTTCACGTGAAGCGAGATCCGCTCCACACCTCGGACATAGTTTGGGTTAGGTTATATCTCAACAAAGTGGAGCCCCCCCGCAGGGGGGCGGAACATACTGTCTCCACGCATGTACTTCCGCCGTTGTACTGTTCCACATTTGCGACTTTCCACGTGAAGCGAGATCCACTCCACACCTCGGACATAGTTTGAGTAGGGTTATATTTTAACGAGGTGGAGCCCCCCGTAGGGGGGGCGGAACATACTGTCTCCATGCATATACTTCCATGACGTACGACAGATGGAGATGGGAGGAGAGATATAAGATTTAGTGTCCATCATTTTTTTTCGAAAACTATTACTCGCACAGTAAAAATGAATAGAACATAAAATGTATATTTCAAAGAGATCTACAACTTTTGTTTAAAACATTTTTCAAAATTTTTAATATTTGTGTCTGAAAATTACATATAATTGGTCGACATTGATTTTTTAATAACTTTTTAACACACAACGTCCGCAGGCTAAAATCTTTTGCAGGTCACTCAGATGGGTGACCTCTACAATATATGTCAAGCCCAAGGTTATTGGAGGTGGGTGTCCTAATCTAAATAATTACCATACTTTTATATAGAACGTTCTTTCTCCTGGTGACTCTGCATCTTTGTTAGAGATCTGTTGACAGCGGCGACACTTGTATTCCCGTCTATTTATTCACTCGCTATTTGTACCTAAACTTGCGATCGCTAACATACAAGTACACATATTTATTTCTGTGAAACGTTAGGAGTATATTTTCGGTCAATTTATAGCACTTATCCCGCGTAACTTACATGGTTTGTTCGAAAAGTAATGTCAGTGATTTTATTGTGAAGCAACTATACGTCACAGCGCGCTCGGATCGGTTGGTATCGATAGAGGGGAAAGTTAGCTGACGAACGCAATGTCGCTCATGCGTCTCCGAACATCCGTAGAGTAAGGACAGGTTTTTCCGTGAAACTCGTTTTCGTCTCCCGTACCAGCCGCAATGCAGCG
>NW_011957341.1:0-1396 GCF_000949405.1 Vollenhovia emeryi | reverse complement strand
TTATTACCAAAAAAGCATAACGTCGCAAATAATGAAGTGCAATAAACGAAGACGCTCATTAATTTTTGCGTGTGTTGGAAATATATTTGTAGTTATGCTTTATTTGTATTTGAAGCGACAGAAAAAATTTAGTGGTCGGCGCTGGTGGGTGCACCCTTTAACTCTGGACCGTGGGCAACTGGGAGCGTATGTGACTGTTTTTTTGAAATACAAACATACAGATCAAGAGAAATTCTTCCGATTAACGCGACTCACAGTAGAACAATTTGAAGAATTATTAACAATAATCCGAGATGATATTCAAAAACGAAGCTATAGAGAGTTTTTAACACCGGAATTTCGCCTTGCCCTCACACTCTGGTATGTTATTTTCCATTTGTGGTTTTTATTGCTTTGCTTTTATTTTATTATTAAATATAGGTACTGGATAGTAATATAAGTATTATAAGTATATTGGTTTTTAGTTACTTAGCATCTGGCAATAGCATTGTCAGTTTGTCGAACTACTGGAAAATAGGCAAATCTACTGCATATGGGGTGATTAAAGAAACATGTGAGGCTATATGGAAGCGATTGAAGAGTAGTCATTTAGCACCACCTTCTACACAAGAATGGAAACTCATAGCAGATGGGTACTGGTCAAGATGGAATTTACCAAATTGTTGTGGGGCTTTAGATGGAAAACATATCAGGTTACAATGTCCATCAAAAAGTGGCTCCCAATTCTTCAATTATAAGCAATTTTTTAGTTTCGTGTTAATGGCACTGTGTGACAGCAAATATTGCTTTACATGGGTAGAAGTAGGAGATTATGGTACGTTGTAATATAATAGAATAATGACTTCATTTTGTTCATTCCATTATTATTTATTAATATAACTCCAATACTTGTCCAGGATCTCTTCCAGACAGCAGTATTTTTACTTCTTCTGCATTGGGTAAAGCCATGGAAGAAGGATCTCTCAATTTTCCAGATCCGAAACAACTGCCTGGTACTAATGTATTGGTTCCCTATTATTTTGTCGGCGATGAAGCATTCCCATTACGTACCGACTTAATGAGACCATATCCAAGAAGGAATCTCACAAGCGAGGCAAATAGAATTTTTAATTACAGGCTTTCTCGTGCAAGACTTACAATTGAGAATGCTTTCGGAATTTTGGCATCAAGGTATTTCCTTTTAAACATTATTATAGTGACAATGAACTTCTATATAAAGATGAGCAAGTTAAACATTTATTTTTCATTCTAATTCTAATAGGTGGCGAGTTTTGCGTACCGCTTTGGCTCATCAACCTAGCAATGTAGAAAGTATTATTCTTGCCACGGTGTGTCTCCATAATTTTATCATAAATAGGGAAGAACACTTGCAGGGGTTCAAACAGTACTGCCCACC
>NW_011957340.1:0-1396 GCF_000949405.1 Vollenhovia emeryi | reverse complement strand
CCCAGAAAAATTTGGAAAATTTTGAGACCAGTTGCAAGAAGATCGGTCCACAAATGTAGGAAGAGTTCGCGGTCAGACAGACAGACACCAGGTACTTATATAGTAGTACCTATGATTATATAAACAAACTAATTGCAGTATTATTATTATTTTTGACATTGAAATGTTTTATCCAAAAAAAATCGAAAGAAAAACTTTATGAGAAAGAAATAAAGAAGATAATAACATTAATGATACAAAGTTTTAACAGCAGTAAATCTTTTATTGAATAAAAACATAATGCGGACGAATTTACTACAAATAAATATTTTATGTGAAAATGGCATTCTCTAATTTAAATGTTGGATCGGTTATGTTTTACGACGTTACTTATTAAAAAAACATGGCGCTGCTGAAACGATCGGACTTGTGCGAGCAGTCTCGCTGCGTTTATACTTAGTATTTATACTAAAACATTACCGTGTTTCTTGATATAAGTACCATTAAATTTTACAGCATAGTAACAAAAAATTTACTTTGCTATCAAATGAAAGAAATAATTTTTTTAGATATTTGCTTTTAATTATGTAATGAAAGGTTTTTGCGTTCACAAAGTATTAATGTCGAAACATACATCTTTTAATTAGAAAATGAATAGTTTACAATAAATAATTGATCAAAAAAGTATAAATAAATTGTTATTGGATTTTACAGTTGAAAGTTGGAATGTAAGTTAATATTACTCAACAATAGATTTTGGTATCAAATTGGTATTGAATATTAAATATTAATAAATTACTGATAAATGTTTGTCCGGCTTACATACATGTATATGAATTAACACGAAATATACAACTTTTTAAGCAGAATTTTTTCATCGAAAGGTGAAGTACGAAATCTTTTTAGTCACGTGTCCACTTTTATTTATTATAGTTTAAAGTTAAGATTGGAGAGTTGAAACGCGATAAGTGGTATCTGTTAATGTGCTTCCGAAAAGTTGCGAAATAATATTTATTGTTAGAAAGCACTACGATATCTAATAAGGTATCGGTGACCAATCGCGATTTTTACTTCCGTACTTACGTGTTACGAAATTGAAGCAGTTGTTACGATCGCTATTAAAACTTAAGGAACTGTTGGAGGAACGAATAACTTCGGCGCGGCGGTCGGAGACAATATCGCTTCGAAACTCGATCGAAATGACGTATTGCGCCGAAGAGATCGTGCCGTCGCAGTCACAGCCGGCTTAAACGATAGGACAAGGGATAAAGTTACAATCTTCTAAATATCCTGGACTTTTTCAAGTCGCTACACGTTGATCTTTGTTAAAGAGGCTTTTGTAATAGAGACGAATAAAACGTTCTTTTAAAACGTACCTGCCAATATAATTCCCGAGACATGTTAAGAAGAAAATTTT
>NW_011957339.1:0-1396 GCF_000949405.1 Vollenhovia emeryi | reverse complement strand
TTTTTCATATTATATCATGTTGGGTTATAAAAAATTGTGGTTGTTATAAACAATTTATTATTTTACGGCTGTATTAATTATATTAATGCAATATATGTATATTTTATTTAATTTTTACTACAAATTTTAATATTACATACATATGTATCAATATATTTTTAACATGTTAGTAATTTAATAATTAATGACACTTGTATTTATCATACTGGTGAAATCCTTTCACTTATTTCATTTTGATTATTAACACTATCATTGTTCATTAAATTTTTTTATTAAGCCCGCTGCAAACGACGCTATTTTTCCTGCTGGATTGCTCGCGATTTACTAAATTACTAGGAATCCTGAGTGCTGAGTGGTGCAACGATGTTAATTTATTAGATTGCAAACACCCCAGCAGGAAAAATAGCACCGTCTGTAGTGGGCTTTAAATATTTGTTTCATCAGAGAGATCATCAAGGTTAGAAAGAGAAACTCTGATGCATTACAGAGTACATGAAACAAGGATGGATTATAGCATACCAACTTTTCGACACTAAATATTTTATTTTTCACAGTTGGTAGCCCTGGGAATCTGTAGCCACAAAAGAGACGGAGAGCGCAGATATTTAGAGAGAGACACCGTCGAACTGAGCACACCATGTTATCCCTTCCGCCATGGGCCTATTCCCTCCTTCTTCCACCATAATAAAAGGTAATTATTTAGATTAGCACACCCACCTCCAATAACCCTGGGCTTGACATATATTATAGAGGTCACCCTCCTGAGTAACCCTCAGAAGGATTTAGCCGGCGCTCGTTGTTTATTAAAAAGTTATTAAAAAAACAATGTCAACCAATTATATCTAATTTTCAGACACAAATATTAAAAATTTTGAAAAATGTTTTAAACAAAAGTTGTAGATCTCTTTAAAATATACATTTTATGTCCTATTCATTTTTACTATACGAGTGACAGTTTTCGATAAAAATGATGGACACTAAATCTTATATTTCTCCTCCCATCTCCATCTGTCGTACGTCATGGAAGTACATGCATGGAGACAGTATGTTCCGCCCCCCCCCCCCTACGGGGGGGCTCCACTTCGTTAAAAATAACCCTACCCACCCTATGTCAGAGGTGTGGAGTGGATCTCGCTTCACGTGGAAAGTCGAAAACCCATATTGTGTCGCTACATTTCGTCGGTATGACAGATTTCCTAACTCTAAAAGTTGTCAACTTTAACAATTAATATCTCGCTTCGTCGTATAGCACGGCGCGCTACGTGCGCCCCCCCACCCCCTCCCCTTTCCCTCCCCTTCCCCACCCCACCTGCTCTCTCTCCTCACTTCCTTCCCCGCACTTACAACTTACCACCTTCTGTCATACTGACGAAATGTAGCGACACAACATGGGTTT
>NW_011957338.1:0-1396 GCF_000949405.1 Vollenhovia emeryi | reverse complement strand
TGACATCCCGCGCGCATAGGATTGCATTTGTTCACATTAATGGTTACGTTGTGTATACGCGCCAGCGCCCACCCGCTATCACGCTCCTGAAACTCTTCGAGTTCAGCTAGAGTCGGACCGATTACGCGCGACTCGTACCACTGTTGTAGGTCCGTTGTAATAAACAGTTCGCAGTTTTTTGTGTTTATGCTTTTATTTGCACGTTTATCACCCGCCACAAACTCTCCGTTGAACATAGTATTCACCTTTACACAATTATAGCGTTCGATAGCGTCTCGGACGTGCTCGATCACGATATCGCGAGCGTCATCGAGAAATTTGCGCGGTTCAATGTACTCCGCGTTAATCACCGCACCGGTAAGCACGCGGTTCTCGAACGCGGTGTCGATCTTGCGCCACGACAGTTGTGCTCTCGAAGAAGTTCCAACATCACCACCCCCGAAATGTACGAATCTTCTTTCAACTTGGCACTTGACACTCTCGAGTCGTGCGATTCGAGTCACCAGCGATTGTTTGTTACCGATGGATAGCCTCGGACGTTTGACACGGCTGTGTTCCTCTAGCTCTGTGATACACTCATCGCATTGCAGCAGCCACCCCAAATAATCGCCCAATGTGCCGATCCTGTCGGCTCGTTCCACCAGATCTTGCTCTCGTTGTTCCATGTTGTCGAGCTAGCGTCTTTTCGGACTTTATACTGTCCACAATGTTTTTCTTCTCGATCTCGTATAAAATCTCCTACTGTGGTACAGCGGGCTTCCAAACCGTTTATATACCATAAAAAGTCGCTGTCAGCAGCCAGGTTTAGGCGCTTGACCCCATGACTCATAACATGGAAAATAAGAATACGCGCAGCTGTGTCGGTGGTAATCAGAGGCATCTTCGGTGATATCTATTACATGCTAACGCAGTAGGTGCGAGTTTAAACGCGGAACTCTCTGACATCATGCACCTAGAGCGCTAATCATTTGTATATCGTCATCCCCCGGTGATATCTATTACATGCACGCGGATTGCCAAAGACTTTTGTCAGCAGCCAGGTTTCGGCGCTTGACCCCGTGACTCATACCATGAAAAATAATATTAATATGTAGCTGTGGTATCGGTGCTAATCAAAGGCATCCTCAGTGATATCTATTACATGCTGACGCAGTAGGTGCGAGTTTAAACGCAGAACTCTCTGACATCACGCACCTAGACAAGAAAGTTGCTGTCAGCAGCCAGGTTTAGGCGCTTGACCTCATGACTCATGCCATGGATGCGCGCAGCTGCGCTAATCATTTGTATATCTCCCGGTGATATCTATTACATGCATGTGTCGCGGATTGTCTCGCGCCGCGGACCTCCCCGCACCACCGCGGATCGCGTAGCGCCGCGGACCTCCCCGCGCCATTGC
>NW_011957337.1:0-1396 GCF_000949405.1 Vollenhovia emeryi | reverse complement strand
GAAGCGGACATCGTTACCGACGGTGGCCCGGCCGCAGCAGACATCGTGATCTATCAGGTGATCGCGAAGAACGCTGCAGGCGCAATGGTTCCGCACAACCCGGGTGCCGCCGAAGGCGCGCCGGAAGCACTGGCAATCGGCATCGCGGCGCAGCCTGCGAAAAGCGGCCAGAACGTGCCTTACTACATCGGCGGTGTGTTCAATCACGCGGCGCTGGTATGGGACAGCACACTGGATACACTGGTGAAGCGTCAGGCGGTCTTCGACCGTACGAACATTCACATCGGCAACCTGTACTAAGGAGCAGCATAAAATGGCTGGACTGTATACGACTTACCAACTGCTGCAAGTACAGCGTAAGCTGAAAACGCTGCCTGCGTTCTTCCTGCAGTGGTTCCCGCGCACCATCAACTTCGAAGAAGACATGATCGCCTCCGATAAAGTGATCCAACACCTGACCCGCGTAGCGACCTTTGTCGCGCCGAACGTGCAGGGCCGCGTGATCAAGGAAGAAGGTTACAACACCAAATCCTTCAAACCGGCATACGTTAAACCGAAACACGTCGTCGATCCGAACATGTTCGTGCCTCGCCAACCGGGCGAAGCGCTGGGCACCGGCTCGCTGACCATCGCACAGCGCCGTGACCGTGTAATCGCGTTCCTGCTGCAGAAGCACCGTGCGATGCACGAAAATACGTGGGAATGGATGGCGTCTCAGGCCGCGCAGTACGGCTATGTTGACGTGTCCGGCCAAGACTACCCGACCCGTCGCGTGGACTCGGCCGTGACCCAGCGCTGACCATGACTTCGAATTGGGCCGCTGCAGGCGTAACCCTGATGGACATGATTGCCGACCTGCGCGATGGTCAGCGTCTGGTGTCCGACAAGTCCCTGTCCGGTACCGTTGTCCGCGACTACATCTTCGGCGGCGACGCTTGGGATCAGTTTGTCAAGGTTGGCGGCAAAGACCTGTGGGGCGCGGAAGGTCTGATGGACACGAACATCCGTGGTTCCGAGTCCAACCTGACCCGTCTGTGGGACGACGTTGAAGGCGTGCAGTACATGGGCGAGCTGGTGGGCATCAACGGCGCTGGCCGTATGCGCATCTGGGTCAACACCCAGAAGTACCGTGATGCTCAGAACGCCGAGAAATTCCTGATGAACCAGAAAGCGGTCATGGGCATTTCGCAGGCAATTGACGGCGTTCGTTGCTTCGGCGCGATCCTCGACAAAGCCGCCGGGTATCAAGCGCTCGAATACTTCCCGAAAATGTACGAAGAGAACGACCCGAGCGTGGAATACCTGCTGACGCAGGGCGCACCGCTGATGGTGCCTTCCGACCCGAACGCGTCATTCCTGCTGACCGTTCTCGCTTAAACCCCAAATGCAACCCGCG
>NW_011957336.1:0-1396 GCF_000949405.1 Vollenhovia emeryi | reverse complement strand
CGTCGCTGGAATATTTCACGGAGGGTCAGTTCGAGGCCACCGAGGAGGTCTACCAAACGACGTTGGATTCCCTGTCCGAGTGTCTCGAAGAACTGGAGCCGTTCGTGAGTCCGCACCAATCTATGCTAAATTCAAGTGTGCGCACTGACGCGTCCGTTCTTTCATTGTCACATCTTCCGCCCATCGAATTACCTCCCTTCGATGGAAACGAGGAACAATGGGAACATTTTCGCGACCGTTTCACTGCGTTAATTCGGAACAATAGAGAGCTGGATGATTTTACGCGTATGCATTTTCTATCCTCTAAGCTGACGGGTAAAGCCGCTGAATGTATCGCGAATCTTCCCGTTACCGCCGGTAATTACGAGATCGCGTGGAACGCGTTAAATGCTCGATTCGAAGATAAGCGACGATCTCTAAATACTCACATGTCAACGTTGCTTAATTTAGCAGCTATCACGCGTGAATCGGCTTCCGAATTGCAACGATTATTCGATCAGGTGAATATCGCGATCGCGTCTCTGGAACGGCTGGAGCGAACGCCGGAAAATTTGTGGCATGATGTACTCGTGCATATTCTCGTGCAAAAACTCGATCCCGTAACACGTAAGGCGTGGAGCTTGAAAGAAGGAAGTCACGAGACTTTTCCGTCATTCGAAGATCTTCGTCGATTCCTTCAATCTCGCACGCGCGCTTTGAAGGAATACGCTACAAGCTCATCCGGAAAGACCGCCGCGAAGACTGCTGTCGTCCCGCGTATCCATGCCGCTACTGCGTCCGCGAACACTCCGGGGAAATGTCCGTTGTGTCAAGCTACTCATTTGTTAACTGCTTGCCCTACATTTGTGAGTAAAAATCCGAGTCAACGTCACGCCCTGGCAAAACAGCATAAACGTTGTCTTAATTGTCTCAGTAACAAACATTCTGTACAAGAATGCAAAAGTAGATATACGTGTCGCGTTTGCCGGAAAAAACATCATTCAATGCTGCACAACGACTCGGATGCTTGCTCAAGCTCGTCTGACACTTCGTCTCCGACTTGCTCGTCGCCTCAAACGACCGACACGACAGATACGGTCAATTCTTTAAATACGTCTAGAGCGACGCGTGAACGATCGCCGGTACTGTTAGCAACGGCCTGGGTCCGGGTGCAAACCTCATCCGGCCGTACCGCCGTCGTTCGCGCTTTGCTCGATCAAGGCTCCGAAATGACATTTATTTCGGAGAACTTAGCGCAACTTCTACGCGTAAAGCGTATTCGTATGCCGATCTCAGTTACCGCCCTCGGTGGTATTCACGCCGGGACGTTCCGACACGCGACATCGATTTCTATTTCGTCGCGTAAAGCTTTCGCCCCGTCCTTCTCAACGACCGCTCTAATTCTCGGTACGTTAAC
>NW_011957335.1:0-1396 GCF_000949405.1 Vollenhovia emeryi | reverse complement strand
ACCGAAAAAAAGTTGTCACGCAGCGAGCGGCGAGCTTCAGTAAACACTCCCCGCTCGCCCCTCACCGCTCGCCCCGCGCCGTTCGCCGCTCGACGCTCGGCTCTCGCCCCTTGCCCCTCACCCTCTCACCCTTTACATGTGGTCGAGCGTTATCATAAAGCAATATGCATATTGCAGGTTGCTTAAAGCGTAATTGCTGGTGCATTTCCTCCATCTGAGAACAGTATTTTCCGACATTAATGATTTTACCAGTACCGGGATTCTGTAACTTGCTATCGATGTTTTTCGGTATCGAAATTAACTAGCGACAGCAAAGACGTTAAAAGCACAGCTTTCATAGGTTGGTTAACGATACCAAAAACCATCGATAGCAAGTCACTGAATCGCCGTACAGGTTTCAAGGACGAATAATTAATAATGCCAGCTCAATAGACGTGGAGTTTTTACTGCTTCATGATAACGTTCGACCATATGTTTCAAGAAATACACTGGTATCCAACCAGGTAAAAATTCATTGTATTTTTTCGCAAATTTATATTAATATTTTGTAAAGTTGTTTAACACTATGTATCATATCTTTTATCCCAGCTTCACTGAGGATTGACCCAAAGACGGGTCGAAACGTTTGGATTATTTATTAAATTTTGTCTTAAAAAAACATTGACAATTTCGCACGGACACCTGCTGTGGGCTCGCATTGGCCGTTTCTCCTTACCTACCTTTAATAAAATCATATTTTAAAGTATTGTTTATTGTCAATAGAATTTGAGTTTAATGAAAATGTAAAAATGTTTTAGCTTGAAAGATTAAGTCGGTATGCGGCGTTGTCATGTTTCGTCGTCGATATCACGTCAATTGATGATCATAGCGCTTTCTTAATAATAATTGCAAAACGAGCAAGCAAATCGTTTTAAAACTTCGCAGAAAACTTTTACCTGTTTGAAAAACATGATACAAAAAATATAATTTTTAGTATTGGTTTTAATAGTTTTTGAATGATTTATTATTTGTCTCAGTTCCCGTAAGACCCTATGTTAAAATAGCAATATTAAATAATTAGTAACTTGTAAACGAGCAAATAAAAAGAGTTTCATACTGCAACTCTCGTATAATTTCTAGATTTCTAAACTGTTGTTCTTGAAACATATGGTCGAACGTTATCATGAAGCAGTAATAACTCCACGTCTATTGAGCTGGCATTATTAATTATTCGTTCTTGAAACCTGTACGGCAATTCTGTGACTTGCTATCGATGGTTTTTGGTATCGTTAACCAACCTATGAAAGCTGTGCTTTTAACGTCTTTGCTGTCGCTAGTTAATTTCGATACCGAGAAACATCGATAGCAAGTTACAGAATCCCGGTACTGGTAAAATCATTAATGCCGGAAAATACTG
>NW_011957334.1:0-1396 GCF_000949405.1 Vollenhovia emeryi | reverse complement strand
CTTCCCCTCTCGAGGGTTGGAGGGGAATGTCTTCGAGACCTCGTGAGGATATAATGAGGCGCGCATCGGGTGTTCCACAGAATGTCCTCAGGACGTCCCGGGACTAAAATGGGACGTCCCCACAACGTCCTTACGTCCCGTTCTGGATATTCTAAGGACGTCTTGAGGACGTCCTTGTGCTATTTGGGTAATGATATAACTTACAAACGACTTAACTGCACCAATGGCAATTTTCCACGCTGCTACGGACTCCCCAAGATACATAAGCCCGGTTATCCCTTACGCATTATAGTTTCGACTATCGGTAGCCCTCTATACGTCATATCGCAATTCCTACACAAAATTCTGTTTGATTCAGTTTCGAAACCTATATCTCATATTAAAGATGGATGGTTTTTCACTGATATTATCAACACGCACTCCATCCAACCACACGAAATTATGGTCTCTCTCGATGTGACTTCACTATTTACCAACGTCCCCAAAGAACTCGTACTTATTGTTAGTGGAATTGAAAAGAGGTGGCACGAGATCTCTGGTTCTACCAGTTTAAATCTACCACAGTTCCTTCACGCTATCGAATTAATTCTCAGCTCTACTAGTTTTATGTTTAACAACCGGGTTTATGAGCAAATATTTGGCACCCCCATGGGCTCACCGTTGTCCCCGATTCTAGCGGACATAATAATGGACGATTTAGAGACCACCTGTATTGAAAGTTTAAACTTTGCGATTCCCGTATATTACAGATATGTTGATGACATCTTTATGATTCTACCTGCTAACAGACTTACTGACGTTCTCAATACATTCAACAACTATCACCCACGATTAAAGTTCACGGTTGAAATGGAGAACAATAACTCACTCAATTTTTTAAATACGTCTGTGTTCAGAGAGGATTGTAAACTTTTCACGAATTGGTATAGGAAACAAACGTTCTCTGGCCGATATATCAATTATTTTTCTAGCCACCAGACACGATATAAAATCAACACAATCATAAATTTGGTCGACCAGGCTGTCTTACTTTCAGACTCACGATTTCACGATGCCAACATTAACATCATAAAAGACATCCTCCTAAACAATTCTTATCCTCCTTCCTTTATCGACAAACATATTAATAGAAGACTACATCATTTGAGACACCATACTTGCTCAGACACAACGGTACCTACCGACATTAATCGGGACAAACAGCATTACCATCCCATATGTCGGGACTGTTAGCGACGTAATAAAAAAAAATTTTACATAACCAACACATTGATACGCGTTTTCCAGCCTCTAAAAAATTAGATATATTGATAAGGAAAGGGAAGGATAAAATTGCTGATCCAAACCGTACTGAATTAGTCTACCAACTTAATTGTGTTGATTGTGATGCAATATA
>NW_011957333.1:0-1396 GCF_000949405.1 Vollenhovia emeryi | reverse complement strand
CCAATTGCAACGTGGCCAATCGGGACCGTGGTCAATTGCAACGTGGCCAATCGGGACCGTGGTCAATTGCAACGTGGCCAATTGCATCGTGGCCAATCGGGACCGTGGTCAATTGCAACGTGGCCAATCGGGACCGTGGTCAATTGCAACGTGGTCAATCGGGACCGTCGTCAATCGGGACCGTGGTCAATCGGGACCGTGGTCAATCGGGACCGTGGTCAATTGCAACGTGGTCAATTGCAACGTGGTCAATCGGGACAGTGGTCAATCGGAACCGTGGTCAATTGCAACGTGGTCAATATCAACGTGGTCATACACAACGTGGTCGATATCAACGTGGGCAATCGGGACTGTGGTCAATATTAACGTGGCCAAACGGGTGCCACTCGTACGCTCGCTATCCTGCCTATTCTAACCTCTCTTTCTGCCCGCCAACCTATTTCTGTCCGTCTTACCTCTTACCGCCCGTTCTACTTTCCGCCTTCACTTCCTTCGCCTCTACTCACTTCTCGCTCTTCACACCTTACCTACTTCTCTAAATCCGTCGAATTTATCTCTCTATAACGTACTTATAAAGTAACCGCATTCGCACACACATCCACTCGTCCATGCGACACCTAACCAAGTCCCCCTACACCCAGATATTAAGAACTATAGTAAATCTTAGTACCTCAAAGAAGCTTTCAATAGCTTGGGTTTGATTTGCATAATTGTGTTTTTATTTTTCTCCTACGTGCCCCATGAGTGGAGATATTGCAATGTAAAGATGAATGTGTCAAAAAATCCGATAAGCAACGTCGTCGTGGTCATGGTGGTCATGGTCTTTGTCTTGATCGACCATGGAGAACATGGACGTAAGAATATATGGACGGAGTGTAAGTTAGCGAGGGCCGAGCCAGAGCAGTGAGGGGAAAAGTAGTCATCACATATGGCGGCGACGCTACCACGAGGCAGTGCTGTCCGAGCGACCGTATCTGTGCGCACACGGACACGGTCGCTCGCTTGTGTGCGTCATCCCCTCCCTATGCGACCGTGCGACCAAAGGCCGCTCACGGACAGCACTGCCACGAGGCGTCCTTACGATCACCTAGTCATCACATATGGCCGCCACCCAATTTCCCCTCACCGCGCTCGCTTGGGTCCCCTCGTTCTAAATCCTACATTACGCTCCGTCCATATATTCTTACGTCCATGATGGAGAATGTATAAGGAGACCGAACTAGGTCTGGATCACGTCACCGAAAGTGGGCCGACATTTTTGCCATTCAGTGAATCAAAATTTTGCCACTTGTAGCGCTGGCGTCGCCTTACGCGATTAAGAATTCGCTCATGAGTTACCGATCTTGATCTCACTGGCTCGTAGATACAGCGTATAACCAGTGATCACGGTCTTACA
>NW_011957332.1:0-1396 GCF_000949405.1 Vollenhovia emeryi | reverse complement strand
TACTCTTCAAGGTCAAACCTATGGTACCATCTTATGTCCCCCTCGAAACCATACAACTTTTGTCTGAAACATTTTTTCATATCTCTTTTAGTTTTTTAAAAAATCGACTGTATAAATTAAAATGGCCCACCCTGTATATATATATAAATAAGATATCGAGAAAATAATTATTTTTGACATATTGTTACAACACACTTCTATTATCCTGAATTTTTTTTATTGAGGTTACTATGACTTCAATTTTTTCTATTTAGGCCGGATAAGTGCGAGATAGATTTTTTAACTCCCGGATGGTCCCATTCCAATTCCTTCACAAATTTAATAGAAACTACGGACTCTATCATCGAACGCAGCGAATGTCAATCCTTCATCACTTCATCAGTTACCAAAAACAATTAATGAAAAATCTATTCAAGAAGACTTTCTAAAAAATTGCAATACTAATTATATTAATGTTAACGTTAACTGTAAAAATACTGGTAACAACATCAGTGAGACAAACAACAATAATGATAATATTGTTCGAGTTTTTGCGGCATATGATATGGGATAGAGTCGAAGAAGTAATGGTCGTCAATACGATAGTTTGAATGGCTATGGTTCATTGATAGGTAAGGAATCAGGTCTAGTCTTGGATTTCGCCACAAAGAATCGGAAATGTCGTAGATGCGACATTGGACATGAACCATCTAATCATGATTGTCGGAAAAATTTCCAAGGATCAGCCAAGGCAATGGAGCCTGATGCAGCAGTTGATCTTTGTGTAAAAAGTTCTATTTTAAAAGAAAACAATATACAAGTTGGTGTTTTCATTGGCGATAACGATAGCTCCAGTATTTGTGCCGTTCAGAAACAAAGTACACATAATGTAGTAAAACAGTCAGATAAAAACCATACTGCAAAGGGTGTAAAAAATTTGTTGTATAAGATAGATAAAAATAAAGACCCCAATCGAGAAATGACATCGGAAGCAATTAAATATTTTCATCGATGTTTTACGTACGCTATGGCACAGCATCAAGGCAATACTGAAGATATGGCTAAAGCAATAAGATACCTTATCATGCTTTCAATTACCATGAGAACTGCGGAGAATGGTGTGGATACGTAACTGATAAAGAAAATTACAACCATCGCACTGTTATTGGAGGTTTCACAAGCCCTGTTCTTTTTGAGGAGTTAAAAACCATTTTCAATAGTCTTGCAATTAATGCTGATAAATTTTCTGCTGGAGCTTCAAGTCAAGCAAATGAGAGCCTCAACGGAATTATGTCCAAAAAAGCTCCAAAGTCTCATTGTTACAGTTTAAGTGAATCCGCTGATTTTCGCTTTGCGAGTGCTGTATTGCAAAAAAATAAAGGTGAGCAATATGTAGCTGATGTTTTACATAGATGTG
>NW_011957331.1:0-1396 GCF_000949405.1 Vollenhovia emeryi | reverse complement strand
TATATAGTACATAACGTATACACTACATTATTTTATGTAGTAATATTTTCTTTATCTGATATATCTCTTAATTTATTAAAAAGTGATAGTACTTTGTACTTTGTTGACGTTTTTCGAGATTTTGAACCAGAAACTGGGTGAATGTTTAAAAAATATTTTTGTAAAAACTCCAACGTACATGTACTGTTTGTGGGATATTCCATGTTGAAAATGTAATAAACGGACATTAACATTTCTAAGGCTTCATAAAAGCAATATGTCCTTTCAATCAATACATGTTCTATATATAAATAAAACATTCGACTTGATACATCATCTGTAATAATAAAATATATGATAATTAAGTAGTCACCTACCCAGCCATCCACACACACATGCACGCACGCACGCACTCTCTCTCTCTCTCTCTCTCTCTCTCTCTCTCTCTCTCTCTCTCTCCCGCGCGCGCGCGCGCGCATGTATACTTCCCACTATGCAAGAAAATGTTTTAGAAACGTTTCATAAATATTCCTTTGTAACAAGAAACGTTTCAGAGATGCATGCAGAAATATTTTAGCAGAGTTGGGAAAGTTACTTTATAAAAGTATCTAGTTACAGTTACAGTTTTTTCGCTAAAAATGTAACTAGTTACAGTTACAAGTTACTAATTATGAAAAGTAACGCGTTACAGTTACCCTAAAAGTAACGAATCGTTACACTGCAGTTACTTTCTTGCAATGAAAATACAAATATTAAATCTGTAGTTGAATTATAATATAAAGTGTCGATAAAGCCCGGATAGCACAAAGTGTTTGCGTAGTATTGGGAAATAATGTAAATGCAATACCGTGCAATTATTGATACGTAACATTGGCGTTACATCAACCTTTATTCTATATTTAATATTACAATTCTACTGGGCAATCTTGCTATACAATCTAATATAGTTTGTCAGCCAATTTTTATATTTAACAGTTACACGTATAATTTATATTTCAGAATTTTTATGTTTTTTCCATTTGTGTAAGTTTCATGATAAGGGCATACATATTCAGCGTAAACATCTGCGGGATGCGAAACGAAGAAGATTGGTTTTTGGTTCGTGTCGCTACGTCGATTTTTCGCCGAGTTATAGCGTTTTAAAAATCCGGCGCGCGTGCGCCATTCATGAATGAAGGCCGCGCAAGTTTTACGCGAGTAGTACTACGTCCCCAAAAAACTGGCATTTAAACATACGAGGCACACGGCGTTCGGTAGTAAACATCGCCGCGCGAGACGCCGCATATACGCGCCGTCTGCTGCTTCTATCTCAGGATTAAGATCGCGAGTCGATATAATCGTCAATAACTTCGCACAGAAAAATCGTAGGAAGATGATCCTGGTCTCGTTGGAAAGCTAAGATTTCAGCGCTTCTAAC
>NW_011957330.1:0-1395 GCF_000949405.1 Vollenhovia emeryi | reverse complement strand
CGGCACACAGCGGCTCCAGGCCGAACGCCCGCCTTAAGCCCCCCCACCACGACAAGGTGGCCCACACGGGGGGGAGAGGCAAGGGGACTCACGTAAATCAAGCACCCCAAAGGGATGAAAGCTCCGCCACGTCCACGTCGTTCATCCTGGGTAACGCTAAGCACAGGAAAATGTGTGTCAAGCGGTATGAAGCTGGTTGACCATCAGACCAACAGAGTCAGATAACGGATAGAAACAACACACATACACACGCGCGCGCACGCACAGAGAGAGAGAGAGAGAAGGGGGCAGAGAAGGAGAGAGGTAGAGAAAGAGCGAGAGAGAGGGGGAGAGAGAGAGAGAGAAGGACAGTATGAAGTCACAAAATACGCACTGTATTGGGGTCGAAGTCTTTTACTTAAATTATAAACTTTGGAACACTGTAACTCAGTGAAAAATGATCCAATTTAAAAAAATAAAAACCGTTGTATTCGTCTCCATGTCACCTACAACATTCACTGGAACATAAAAATCAGTTGCCATTTGCAAAAATGGCCGCCATGTAGAAATCTCGAAAGTGGCGCCACCTACAATTAAACTGACATGACCAACGTCTGCCTCCCTTGGAACCATAAAACTATTGTTTAAAACATTTTTCCTATCTCTTTTATTTTAATTTAATTTAAGAGATATTTAGCTGCATCACGTAAAATGATACACCCTGTATATACAGGGTGTATCTTGACTGTTGTGACAACTTTTTACCATAGGAAATGGGTTACCGACCGCAACTGTAGTTAACCGAGTAGTGTATAGATGTCAGCTGCATAGATCGATCTGCTGTACAGGCACGTTAAAAACAGAATCAAATAATCTGTTGCATGCTATGCATACATACGTTTTCGATAAATAATATATATATCCAACTTTCTTAGGAGTTTTAGTTTTTACATGGATATGTATAGTAACGCAATTTCTTAATTATCATTGTATATCGCGTAAAAACAAATAATTTTCGATATTTGCGTATCTTTTTCAATAATATTTTATTAAAATTCTTTATTTGGTGACATATTCTTTTCACGCTTACGTGAAAGCATTTACATTTCAGCGCGTAGAAGAATAGTTGGATCTACAGCGTTAGAAATTATATATAAAAAAATATTAAGTCTACAATTATTCTTATAAAAGTTGCGTCATTATGCAACAAATATTTTGATATTTCAATTGGCTACTTCCATCTGTGCCTGATCGTAATAAAGAGGCGGTTACACTTGTAATTGATTTATATCTTTAAAAAACCGAGTTAAAATTTTGTTGTTAAAAAATCTCGGTTCTTTTAAGATATAAATCAATTACAAGTGTAACCGCCTCTTTATTACGATCTGGCACAGATGGAAGTAGCCAATTGAAATA
>NW_011957329.1:0-1395 GCF_000949405.1 Vollenhovia emeryi | reverse complement strand
CGGCGTTAGGCGGGTCCGCCAAGATGTCGTTGGACGTACTAGCGATTGGCTGCGACGTGGCGTTCGGCAAGGGATCTCTGGATGTGCCGGCAGTTGGGTGTGCCATGGCGTTTGATAGGGTACGTCGGACGTGATTGAAGTCAAGTCGGTGTCGTGACGTCGGGGTATCGGAAATGGTGTTCGTATGTCGAGGGTGCCGGGGTCTACTAGTACCTACGCTATTCGCGGGGTCGGAAGTATTATTCACGAGTAAACTGAAATCGCTGGGGTCGAACGGAAATTCTCGGTCGATTGTAACATTGGTTGGAGGACTCGCCTCACTATCGCTGCTCGAGCGGGTAAGGTTAAGCACGTGACGCGAAATATCACGTATGTGTCTTAAGGCGTATTGTATCGCGGAAGTTTCTTCGGCGTTGGGTGTACGTATATTTAACGATAACGGCGAGTTATCGGGGGTCAATGTTAAACGGGGTTGTCCGTCCTGGGACATTCGCGGATAATGCGCTGGTTATTACACGATTTGGGACGTGACCATAGTGTAAGGATTACATGGTGTGCTCAATTGGTGTTCTTTCTTTCTCTAAATTCGTTTCTCTCTCTTGCCGTCACGTCGAATTGTGTAAGCAGTAGTACCACCACTAAAAGTAACTAAGAAATAGGAAATTTGAACGGATTATGTTGCTAACTGCCTACTGAAGGTGCGTTCGGGGAGCGCGCTTTCAGCGCTAAAAGCGTCTTCTATCTTTGTTCGACGTACAGTGAGTGACGAAGATAGACTGACGTTTTCAGCGCTAATACCCAAGGAGAACAAAAAGTCAGGATGATGTCAATTTGATGTAATATTGACCAAATTTATGTCAAATTTTGGTCAATTTGATGCCATATTGACCAAGATTTGACATAAATTTGGTCAATATGACATCAAATTGACATCATCCTGATTTTTTGTTCTCCTTGGGTAGCGTCTCCCCGAACGCAGCCTGAAAATGTATTGCAACGATGAATGATACTTGAAGATACGTTATACTGTATTTATTAGAAATTATTGAAAAGTATTAGGACTTCAATGATTTCTCAACAAATTATTGAAAAGTATTAGGGCTTCAATGATTACTCAACAAATGGAAAAGTATTGAAGAAAATTTTAAAAATTAATACTTGTAAAGCCTCATGTACAAAGAATGTAATAGTATTAAAATTGCAATACTTCCTTTTTTCGAATAATAATAATAATTTATTCGTATAACATATAAAATAGATATTCTTTACATGCATTCTCGATTATGAATGTGTTTAGTTCCGCAAAAATATATTTAACACTTAAACCTTACAGGACGCAGGTAAGTACATTTTATATAGACACAAACAAACTTGCTATTATAATTACATATTATT
>NW_011957328.1:0-1395 GCF_000949405.1 Vollenhovia emeryi | reverse complement strand
ATACTTTTTTTAGGATTATTTGTGGATCGGTCCAAGCAATTTTTTATAAATTTAACCTGTAAAAGAAATAAATTTTTATATAGAAATAGAATCCGCGAGTTTCTATGGATAATTTATATTTTTAAAACGTACAAATTTTTCAGAAGTTTCTTGGTTATTTAATTTTTTTTCAAATTCTAAGAAGTTAGACATTGATTCCATTGGCATTTCAACACCAAATTCTTCGACTGGATTAAAAATTTGCATGTCATTACTATTATGTAATTGTCGAATTTCGTAGCGAAGATCTTCAATATCTGTCCTCATTTGTAACATAATTTTTCTGTTTACCAAAATGGCTTTGAATAAAAGTTTCATATCTAAAAACAAGTAATTAATATTATGTGTCTACTACTATCACTTTTACTATAGTATACTACTACTAATAACTTGACTTGCCGTTAGTAGTGTCAATTAATTCATTTGAATGTATTGAACCATTTGTATTTCTAATATTGGAATGAGTTTCCGTATTTTCTGTTGGCGCAAGTTCGGCATTAACAGTATTTTCTTGCAACTCGATAATTTCTGTAAGTAATTTTTATTGCATCGCTATGTAAAATATAAACAGAAAAAAGACACAAATATAGAAACACTGTTTATGATCGGGCTGGATTTGCCTAATTATATTTTTGCGTATACATCTTTTTTCAACAAAGCAAACTGCGCGCCGATAACTTTCGATCTTGAAACGCAGTACTAAACTGATAAAAAAAATTTATCAAAAGAGTTAAAAAAATTAGTTTCTTTATTTTACTATGTAAATATATTACCTTCATCATTATTTGTGCCATCTAAACTTTTATCAATTTCGTTACTTTTTTTAGAAGAATTAATTTTAATTTTTTTTTTCTGTTGCTTAGAAATGTGAGTGTTATTTATTTCCTCATTACGTATTGTTAGTGATTTACTACCATTTGAAGAATTATCTAAAACAGGATTAATAATTTTTTATTAATTTGTACGATAAATAAAATTTTATAAAATATTTAATTCTACACTATTGTTATTTATCATGACCATTAATCATTTCTGGTTCACTCTGCATTTCTTCAAATGCCCTCTTTTTAAAACGTTGAATTTGATGTTCTTTCTGTTTCTCAGGGACAGTTTCAGTATCAGTAGTAAAAATTAATGATTTGTTTTTTAAATCATTCAATCGTTTCACGGCCTTTTTATATTTATCTGAAAATTAAAATAATTGTGAGGTTATTTAGATCACAATTTACCCAGCTGTTAACACAGTTGAAAAGGAAGTAGTGATCCGAGATGTTTCCAATAAGTTTGTCAATTAAAAATATTCTATTTTACTTGCACCACCGCGTATATTAACTTTCCATAAGGGCCATTTTTTTG
>NW_011957327.1:0-1395 GCF_000949405.1 Vollenhovia emeryi | reverse complement strand
AGAAGGGAACGCTCGAGGGGAAGGTTGGCGCGAAAAGAAATCCGCCTACGGACGCGAGTGTTGGTCCTGCGGGAAAGTCGGGCATTTCCGCTCGGAGTGTCCTGTCGCAAAGGAAAACGAGGACTAGTTGACCTCAATGGGGGGAGGTCCGAGAAATTCCCCAAGAAGGGTTTAATGTTAGTGAGCCCGTGTAAATATAGACACCCTGTATTTTTTTTCACAAAGTTTTCTGCGTGGTTTTTCTGTTTTAGGGTTTAATAAAATTCCACGCGATGATGAGGTCTCTAAGGAGGAACTCCTAGTGGAGGATCACTCTGAAAGAAGACTTTCTTTAAGAATTAAGAAGACTGCTCTGCCTACGGTTTTTAGAATCGGGGTTTTCCCGTGCGGCCTTTGGGCGAATGCCGGGGCAGGGACAGGGAGAGCCAGCGTGGGCGAAGGGTCCCTGTGTAGTTTCCCCTCCCCTGTCCGAAGAGGGAAGAGTCAAGCGCACAAGACGACTCAGGGAAGAGTCAAGTGCGCAAGAGGACTCACGTAGGACGTCGTCGAGCGACATGCGGGTTCCGCAGAGTGCGGAGTTATTTTTTTGGCAGAGTTCAGGCAGGAAGAGGATGCCCTGGAGCCAGCTATGGGAGGAGGAGTCTGGTTGGCTCTCCTCCGGGGACGCTGGTTTGGTTTTCCGGCAGGAAGAGGATGCCCTGGAACCAGCTATGGGGGGAGGAGTCTGGATGGCTCTCCTCCGGGGACGCTGGTCTGGGATCCAATTCTGATGTCGGTAAGAAGCTGCCAGAAAGAGGATGCCCTGGAGCCAGCTATGGGGGGAGGAGTCTGGATGGCTCTCCTCCGGGGACGCTGGTCTGGGATCCAAGTCCGAAGTCGGAAAGAAGCTGCCAGAATTTTACTGCCCCCTGCCTAGATTGTCGGGACGACAATCTTAAGAAGAGGGGGGTAGTGTTACGCCCGTGCTCGGATGCGACGCCCTGGGAGTGCGCGCCAGCCGCGGGCTGTAGTCGCGGCGGTTTAAAAGATCGGTCGCGAAGGACCGATGCGCGGTTGTTGATTATTGATTTTGTGATTCTGTCTCTGGGCTCTTGGAGAGTACAGACGTGTGTTCTTTACTAAATAAAGTTCCCTTGTTGATTTCCAATCTTTATTGATTTCTTCGCGGCCCGGTGGCGTGCGCCGCGAGCGGAAGTCGAGCCGACGAGTGCGCGAGTGCGCGAGGTGTCGTGTGGACGGCGGAGCCGGACGCAACAATACGAATCGCTTTCGCTGTGTTTACATGCCACTGCTACAGAAAAGTGCATTTCTCTGGTTGCACTGTAAGTACAGAAAGGTGTTGAGGTGCAACGCCATCCCGTAGACTCCCGACGCGTCGGTACGCGTCGGTACGCG
>NW_011957326.1:0-1395 GCF_000949405.1 Vollenhovia emeryi | reverse complement strand
GAAGAAGAAGAAGAAGAAGAAGAAGAAGAAGCCGAACTCGCGCATAATTCCTTGGAGAACAACGATAATCACGACAACGATGACGACGACGACGACGCCAACGATGACACCGATGGCGTGCTCCGGCAGCAGCATCAGCATCAGCAGCAGCAGCAGCAACAGCAGCAGCATCAGCAGCAGGAACAGCAGCATCGTCAGGTCGTAGATAATTTTCATTTTATAGAACTACAGGCGGAAAACTCGCGGCGATTTAGAAATTTTGAAATACTCGGTCGGGAGGCTAGTTTTAAAATACGCGCGTTGCCCGAGGGTAGCGATACCGTAGGGTGGTTAGAAAACGCGTTTCGCGAAATTCACGCGTACGCGATTCGTGCGAGCGCCCCGAGCGATTACGTGGGGTTAACATTCGATTCGGTGAATCTGACGCACGGCCCGGCGGGGCTATCCTTTCGTCCGGTGCGTGACTTGAGCCACGAGGACATATGGGGACTCGTGAGTTCGATAGCGCAGAGCGCCGCGGGGCTCGATATCGCCGAAAGTTTCATCGTACGCGTTTTTAACGTCGCGGCGCCCACGGGACGCGGGGGCGTGTCAAATAAATTGACGCGAGAGGACGTTGTTAAGCGCTCGATTTTGCAGCTCGGCAATACTGATAATTTGTGCCTACCCCGATCACTCGTAGTGGCACGAATTTATTGTGAGCGCGGAAATCTGCGGGAGGGGGAACTCCACAAAAGGCAGAATTCCGTAAGATACCGGAGTTCTAAGTTACAGCGCACATTGGCGTTGGAACTGACGAGGAACGCCGGTATTACGATACCCGAGGAGGGCTGCGGGATTCGCGAAATCGAGCGTTTTCAGCGGTTTCTCGCCGCTGAAAATATAGCGATAGCGGTATATAATTTTAGCACTTTTGCGCGCGGGGGGAAGCTAATGTACGACGGCTGCGAGTTACTTGCCTCTCTAGGTCGCGAACCCACCCATCGATTAAATATATTGTATTACGAGCGTTCGCGTCATTACAATCCCATCTTAAATTTAAAGGCCGCCGCCGGTTCTCGAGGTGGATATTGCGTGACGTGCAACACGGGTTTTCGTAGCGACAGAGGCCGTCGCTGCGCGAAAAGGTGCCCGCGATGCTACGCCGCGGCGGCGTGCGAAGATCGTGACGCGGAGATCGTGAAGTGCGCGTCGTGTAATCGGTCGTTCTTCGGAAATTCGTGTTTCGAGCGTCATCGTGCGGAAAAATCGTACGACGGCGGATCGAACGCGAGCGTTTGTAAATCCGTTCGGATTTGCGACGGTTGCGGGCGATTCGTAAAATCGAACTCGTTACACAAATGCGACGTAGCGTATTGTAAGACGTGTCGCTCGTGCCAGTCCACGAATCATCTG
>NW_011957325.1:0-1395 GCF_000949405.1 Vollenhovia emeryi | reverse complement strand
CGATGAGTCCGCGGCGATTGCGCTCGCGTCGAAATTCGTAATATCTTCGATCCATCGAAAATTTGCATATGGCAGTGGTTGACACATCGTCCAACCATACAAATTATTAACATCAAAGTACATCAGGTACGAGGATGGTTTCGATGGATCGTAAGACTGCATGTACTTGTTATTGGCTCGAGCGTACCTGTTCGAGCACTGGTTCAAACCACCGCGTATACCGCGTTCCACAAACATGACCATGTCGATGTCTGTGAGCAGCTCGAAATTTACGCGCGTGTGTTTCAGCATAGCGTCCCACGTGAAACCAGGCAAAGTATAATAATACGCGGGATCTAATCCATAACTGTTGATGCTACTATCGCGAAAATTTTCAAAAATTTCGGCCAATAACAAGACATCTATCTTCATATATAAATCGCTGTAGTCGCCTAAGGTTTGGATGGAAAACCGCTGCCAGACATTCTCGGCGCGCACGTAATCGCTCTCGGATACGGCGACTCCGGTCAAAGAACTGAAAAATGACTCGCGCGGAGGTAGACGCGGGTCCTGCAACTTGTCCACGCAATCCACATATTCATAGGGAAATATACCTTATCGTGTCAATAGATCGAAATCATCGCTGGATAATGTTGAAAATTATGATCGTACAATTTTTAATTTGTCTCTATGGAGAAACGATGCCAATCTATCGAGGCTGGTACTTAGAAATTTGTATGAGTCAATAAATCGCAGCTTTATGCAATTTTGTCGCTTTGAGTTTTCTGTGGTACTTTTTACATTTTTTGTAAAGGAAATGTATGTCTCCTTCGTTATCGGTAATACATCAACTGTGCCCTCGAACGCGGTAGCGATTTCTTTAATTATGAAATGTGCGTCATAGCCGGATAAATTATGAAAAACGATTCGAATGAAATATGCATCTTTGTAATTTAAGTTACAATTGGAATGTGCGGGGCCTCTATATTGTCCGGTTAGATGGCAATGGTCGCGCACCCGAGTGTCGTCTGGCGCGAACGGTTTCTCGCATATGTGACAGTGCGTGGCGCTATTAAATTTCTCATACTGCTCTTTCGAAAGTGTTTGCATGGGAACATTACTCGACAGAATATTCTTTACACGATATGCTAATTCTTCTAGTTGGTCAGCGAACCATGCGATACAATCCGTGTCACGACGAAACTGATATGTTGATAGCGAGTCGTCATATGAGCAGTGCAGGTAATAAGCGATACTAAATGCTTCATGGTGCTGATATGTCTTCGGATCCGTATCCATCTTTTTCAGGATACACTCCAAGTCGGCGTAGACGACAAACGGCACACGCTCCTTCCTACTGTGATTGTTAAAACTGAGCCACTTGTCCTCCTCGCAGGGTAATATGATCGCGCAGTC
>NW_011957324.1:0-1395 GCF_000949405.1 Vollenhovia emeryi | reverse complement strand
ATTGGAAAGATTCTAACTTCAATCGCAATTAAATCTAGACACGATCTAACCTCGAATCGCGAATCGTGCAGTGTCTGGCTTCACCATAATAATTCGTGTGGTTACTATTTCAGTGAGTGTGAAAGAATATCAAATTGTTGAATTTATAAACGAAAGGAAAGATGACAAAATTTCTATCGATTGTGTCCCGTCCAACTGGGTAACGTACGATCGCAATTTACGTTCCTGCGTATGTAAATTTATGCCTCCTCCATACAATGGAAAGATGCGGTTGAAATTAGATAGTCTTGTTACGGCTAAACGTGACGCACCAAAATCGTGGCTGTCCTATCCGATATATATAAGAGGTGAAGCAGGTATAAATAATTATTTTATTATTATTATAATTACTTTTCGAGATCTCAGTTTGATTGCTCTATTATTTCCTATTTTCTTTTGTAGAAACATTAAAAGAAGCACGACAAAAAATGCAAAAAATTATTCGTCAAACACAATCATATGCATACTCTACTGATAATGATGAACATGCTAAAGAACGGTCGACACGTTCGATAAAATTTTTTGAAGGAAAAGCGAAAATGAATCGTGAAGAAGCTATTGAGAAAATTATGTACGGCAGCGATAATGAAAGGTCACGTAATTCGTCACATGAATACAGTTCTTCTGTGACCTGTTAGTATCAATTTCATTTGTATCATTTATTATTGTTTTAAACGTTATTTTCAAATCAGTTTATTTTTATTTTTTAAAGCAAGTGATCAAAGTGAAATTGAAAGTGCGTCTTTAGAAAGAAATAAAAAGACTTCAGCAACAATTGAAAAGAAAAAAATGGAAAAAAACGCAAAAGTAAATATCTCGTCAAATACAAGACCGAATATCCCGGAAAATAATCTAAAAGATGCTATTGAATCATCGAATGATCTTTTGCAAGCATCTGACTCAAATAATGAAACTATAATTGAAAATCAAGATGTGCAGCATATAGAAAGTGATCAGAATACTGAATTTCCAAAAGGTATACAAACTATATTGTCTATATTATTATGAAAAGTTACATTGCTAGTATTTCTTTTTCTTCACATAGTAGATAATTATAAACTTCTTTTAGGAATTGTTTTACTTCATAAAGCAATAAAATCTTTGACTCTAGAAGTATCTATGCAAAACCAGCAGATAAGACAACTAAAAAATGCTGTTGAACAATTTCTTAAAGTAAAAATAGATCCAATGACTGTGGAAAAATTTGTCACTAAACATAATGTAGCACTTAAATTATCAGATATAGCAGCATTTCAAGATTTTGAGAATAATTTGTGTGCAGGTGGAGAATTTCTTTCTGATTTTGTAAGTTTTATATTTTTTATTCACTTTAACATAAATTTCCGTATACAGGGT
>NW_011957323.1:0-1394 GCF_000949405.1 Vollenhovia emeryi | reverse complement strand
GGCTCCAACTTAAAGTCGCGCTACATCGTCGTCATGAATGATGTGGACACTCACGCCACATCAACCGCGCGGGCACCACGCGTCGCGGCGCCGCCGCTTCTGCAAATGCCAGAGCGAGCGTCAGCGACACTGCATCGGTTCGGCGCGCCGCCACTAGGCGGCTACCACGCCGACTACGAACTCGCACTTAAAATTCAGTGGCGAGGGTATATAAGGACCTCCGGCGGCGATAGAAAACAAGAAGCCGAAGAATAACTCGCCCGACGCTTCGCTACCTACTAACCAAGTAAAAGGTTATTAGGGAGTGCTTTTCGTCGGGGGAGTTATTCTTCCTCTTGTTAAGTTCCTCTTGTCGCCGCCGGCAGTGATCTCAGATTTGCGTTTCTGCCACCTAGCCACCGCGGTAGTGGTGGGTGGCGCGTGGTGGGGCGCCCGGCACGCACGCAACCACGTGTATCGGACGGCGGGCTGCTCGGCGCGGCTCGGCGCGGTTCGGTCGGCTTCGGCGGTAGAAGAGGACAGACGTATATGTCTTTTTTTTCTCCGCGCTATAATGGAATATAGCTAGCACTCGTTACATGCGTTTCAGCAAACAATTTTCGATGTAGCGGCTAGCGGCTTGGCTTGTCTATATCTTCTCGCGTCTGTTTTATGCATGAGACACTACCATGTCTTAATAAAATAATTAAAATAATAGAAAAAATAAAAAGAATGATAGGTGTCCACTCTTGGCCAACGTGTACGTCTTTTCGTAAAGAAATCATCTGTTAATAATTTTAATGATTAAAATAATTGATTAAAAAGATGATTTACGATAATTTTATTAATAGTACACATTTGTATTAAAAATCTATTAATTTGCATTAATTTTTAACGATGAACAAGTATTGAAGGATTCTCTCCAGTAAAAAGTAAAAATGTATCAGGCGTGTCTGTGAAGTTGGCACGACATTCTACGAATTCTAAAAAGATACCAAGAGTTCCAATAGCACTTTTCATAGTTCTACAGTTCCTGATAAAAATTAGAAAGAGTTCCGCACTCCTTATATGAAAAACTCACATTTTAAAAAACGTCGTGCTAACTTCGCGAATCTAGCACGACACCCTCCCCTCTAAAGTACCAAAACGCATTCACTAATATCATTTCTGGCGAGAGTTCCCGATAGTTCTACTCAAGTTTCACATTTATATGCAATTTCGGATCGATATTACATCATTAACAATTTTTAAACAATTTTTAAACAATTAACAATTAGTGTCGTGCTGGTCGCCGAAATGAAAAATTGTTAATGATGTAATACCGATCCGAAATTGCATATAAATGTGAAACTTGAGTAGAAATATCGGAAACTCTTGCCAGAAATGATATTAGTGAATGCGTTCTGGTACTTTAG
>NW_011957322.1:0-1394 GCF_000949405.1 Vollenhovia emeryi | reverse complement strand
AGAGGTGGAAAGATTGCAGGACAGATATTTGAGATGGATAATAGGAGTAAGCTGGAATACGCCGGGATATATGGTAAGAGAGGAACTGATGAGAGAGAAGATAAGAGGGAAGGCAGGGATGAGAGCATGGGGATATGAAAGGAAGCTAGGAGAGGGAAGAGGAGGAGAGATAGAAAAATGGTGCTGGGAGGAGTGGAGAGAGGGAGCGAAAAAGGGAGAGGTAAGAGGGGAATGGGAGAGGGAAAGAAGGGACTTCTACGAGGAAAAGGGGTGGAAGATAGAGGAGGTGGAAAGGAGGAGAGAGAGGGGGGAACTAAGAGGAGAGGAGATGGTGGAAAAAGAGAGAAAAAGACAGGAGGAGGAAAGATGGAAGAAAATTGAGGAATCAAGATGGAATAGGTGGTATAAGTGGATAAAGGGGAAAGGGATACCGGAGTACTTAAAAAAGGGATGGAAGGAGGAAAGGTGGCAGAGGGTAGCTAGGTATAGATTAGGAGAGGAAATGAGAGAGGGGAGATATTGGGTGGAAACAGAAAAAAGGAAATGCAAGGTATGTGAGAGGGAGGAGGAGACGTGGGAACATGTGTGGGACGAATGTACAGGGTGGGGGAGGGAAAGAGGATGGCAGGAAATGATAGAAGTAGTACTAGGGGAGAAAGGGGAGGGAGAGACGTGGATGAAAAAGATAGAGGATTGGAGAAAGGGAAGGATAGAGGAGGATGAGAATGAGGAGGAGATGGAATGGAAGGAAAGAGTAGCGGAAGCGGAAGCCAGGATGAATGGAGGAATGAATGTAAGAATGAGTGAGGATGCGGAGAATGGGTAGTCTCTCTCTCTCGGCGGAGAAATTAGAAATTAAGAAATGGCGTAGGAATAAGAGAAGGTGAGCGGAGAAGGTGGAGGAGGAAAATTGTAAACGGAGCGGTAGCCCGTATTCTGTGTACCGCAGAATAAAGATACATACATACATACTCTCAGCTTCAAAACTAGTCACCAGATTTTTCCTCGAATGCATTTGCGCTGCTGTAGCTTTTAAAATGTAAGGACATGTTTTTACCTAAAAACTAGCCAACTTTGGCCAGGTGCCCGGGCGTAGGGAATTTTTCCTCGCTAATTCTGCTCGAAGTATCAAAAAGTGTGTACTTTCCCTTCAATTTAAAAAAAAGAAGAAGTTACTGCGATTTGTTTTCGCGAAGTTACAGCTTTTTGAAGTAACCCTTGTATTTTCGTTCATTACCGTCGACATCAGCGTAACCCAATGTGCACGTGGAGGTTGCCGTTCGGATTTTGCATATCGTGTGGTCCTACAAGTCACTCAGCCTTCTTCCCATCATATCCCAGTGTGTTCGATATGAATACACCACTGGCCCTCTTCAGGGCCACACGATGTGCAA
>NW_011957321.1:0-1394 GCF_000949405.1 Vollenhovia emeryi | reverse complement strand
GATCATTTTGGCAAGGAGTTAACGACGATCGTTTCTCAAATCATGCAATTTCGTATATTTTCAGTTTTATTGAAATAAAAATTATTCTTCCATTAGTAGTGTTAATGGGAGAATATGGAGAAGGATATGTACATAAACTCTTCTCTTCTTTTTTTTATTAATTTTGCGAATTGACGTCGCGCTCTCGTGCCAAAACCGTTGCTTTCGGGTATCCGTGACAAAGAAAACCAGGGATTAACTCTGGGTCTCCAACAAGGTTTTCATCTTAAATGGACAATGGAAAAGTTTCATAAACTAATCCAAAGTCGTATTTCCCGTAAATTTTAAAAATCTCTACCACTCTTTTCCGATATGTTGAATATTTTAAATAAAACATTAAATGCCGTAATTATTTTATCATTATCACCTATCCGTTTTCAGGAAACGAATCTACGAGATATATTTTACTACGAACTACAATCTACGATCTACTATCTACAATCTACGATTTACAAGGTGTAGATTCGTTTCCTTAATAAACAAAATTTGCACTCACCGACCCGACGCGCAGCAGCGGAGTTGTTGTCTATATCTGTAACACAAATATAAAATTTATATTAGAAAACAGTGTTTAACAAAACCAATTTTGCAAAATATAATTTCAACGCGTATCTTACTTTTTAATCAGTTTAGATTTAAATGATTTAAATGATTATATTTAGTTAGAGTTACAGTTAGATTTAAATGATTATATCGTGAAAGAATTTCCGCAAAAGATCTTTACGCCACGGGAATAAACTTTTATAAAAATTTTAACTTATTTTTAATTATTATTTCAAAATTATGGTGAAATAAAATGACTCAACAATAAACCGGAAAATATTAATTTTACAAAACAGGAAAAATAATATTTACCGTAAAGTTGCTCCGCTGGCGCCTGATGTCTCTCCGAGACCTCCTCCTCCACTCAGGTTGTCTTTCGGGACTCCTTCTGGGACTCTTCCAGCAGTCTGTAACATACAATTACAAAATTCATGTTAAAATAGTGATCTCTTTCCAATTATTATTTTTAATTGTGGTTAAATAAAATGATAGGAGAAAGATAAATTTTATACGAAATGAAAAGTATTTACCTCATATAGATGCTCCGACGACGCCCGATGCCTATCCGAGGCCTCCACTCAGACTGTCCTCTGGCACACTCGCGAAAGACCGTTCGCGCGATTCTACACTCCCGGTTACAAAGCTTTACTGCGATTATTTTATACGGCACTCCCGAACGCGATGGGTACCTTTGGTTGTCCCGTCTTTAGGGTCTGTACTCTCTAAAAATTAATCGGTGCATCATTACAGTAAATCAGTGAATATTCATTGTTTTCAGTGATAATCCAGTGATAATCCACTGAGTGATTTTT
>NW_011957320.1:0-1394 GCF_000949405.1 Vollenhovia emeryi | reverse complement strand
AATGGATGAATCTGCTCCGACAATAGCCACCTTTCTTGACCTGGCAAAGGCCTTTGACACGGTGGATCATGGGATCTTGCTAAACAAACTGAGTGTCTGCGGGATTCGTGGTGTGGCGTATGATCTCGTCTGCAGTTACTTGAATGGTAGAAAGCAGAGGGTTAAACTGGGGAATCAAATGAGTATAGAAAAAATAGTAAACACGGGAGTTCCCCAGGGGACTATACTAGGGCCTTTGTTTTTTATTATTTACATAAATGACCTACTGCTACAGCTACCACCGCATGAGATCCTGTCCTATGCCGACGACACAGTTGTACTGTGCTCAGGTGGGACATGGTCCGCAGTCCAGAAACGAATGAACGAACATCTCGAGCAAATACAGACATGGTTGGCAATAAATCAACTATCGCTGAATGTTGCCAAAACGGTGTTTATGACTTTTGGGGCCACTATAAGAAGTGTACCTAGTGATAAGGATATCGAGATAAAAATAAAGGGTTATAAAGTCAAGAGAGTAGAAGTCTGTAAATACCTGGGAATTAAATTCGACTGTTACATGAGATGGGGCGAGCACGTAAAATATGTTAAAGGGAAAACTAGGTATCTCATCTACGTTTTCGCCAAACTTAAAAATATCCTAGATAAGAACTCGTTACTAATAATATACCATGCACTATTTAACAGCATCGCCACTTATGGTATTATTGCGTGGGGGGGTGCGCATAATAACGTCTTTGACCCCTTGCTTACCTTGCAAAGAAGAATACAGAAAGTAATTAATAAGAATAACTCAAATAATGAACTCCTCACAATCAGACAAATGTTTTGGCTTGAGAGCCTTTTATATCATTATCAACAACACAGAGAGAAGTTTTTAAGCACAGCGGCTTCCACGAGATATAAAAGTCAAAGACCACCAAGACCTAACAAGGAATTATACAAGAAGAGCAGCATTTACAACTCATACGGGTTGTTTAATAAATTACCTAATTCCTATAAAGCCTTGCTGGAATCCAGGAAGGTGATTAAAAGAAAGATCAAGGAATGGATTGGGCGACTTGTGGAATTGTGATTGGTCCGTTGTGATGACCTATCGTAGTTCTCGCCTGTCTTCTCTCTCCTTTTTCCGTTTTTCTCTGGCTTGCTTCTTTGATTTTCCTTTTGGTTTATCTTTATAGTTTATTCTTAGTTTATTTTTCTATTATAGCTTTTTTTTTATTTACTTGTATTGTTTCTCTTCAGGCCTAAGCACAGATAATCTATGTATTATCTCTTTAGGAGTTTGTTTGGTAATCATCCAAAGTTTCGATACACTAGACTTAAGCGAAATTAATATGTACACATACATGGAAACTATGTGATGAGTGATATGTAATACCAAATAATCTTTT
>NW_011957319.1:0-1394 GCF_000949405.1 Vollenhovia emeryi | reverse complement strand
GGATGGAATGACGCAACTAGCAATTAAGTTTCAATGTCTCGCTAACACGCTCGGAGGCGCGTGGAAGCGAGCCGAACGCACTTTCCAAAGGTTCTAAAAAGGCCAATGTCCGCGAGGACACTATGACTCTTTTCAAGAGCGGTGCGATCGCAGGTCCTAATTTTAGGTCAAGGAAATTAATCCCTATTACCCTGGGACGGACCTTGTGCACTCTCAAAGGGGAACGAAGGGGGTGAGGTCTTTAAAAATAAAATAAATGAGAATGAGATAGGGTTAACATAGTATTATATTTAAGGTTTGTCTATATCTAGACATTACATTAGAAATAAAAAAAATAAAAAGGATAATTTTGACTAAACATTAGGACAGACAGTTTGCTTTTACTAAGATATTACACTTAACTAATCGTTACCTTTAGAATTATAGAATAAAATATAAGTAGATTACATCTTTGTATTGTCGGATTTTACATACGCGGGTGATTGTGTGTGTATTTGTATGTGTAGGGGTGTGAGGGATTTATTAGTGGTTTTTAATTATTATGGAGGAAGGAGGGAAAAGGCCCTGGAGGAACAGGATGGATACAAGCCTGGGGTACCTCTCTCCGGGAATATAGACCGGGATGAATCGGTCGGGAGGATTGGAGCGAACTCTATCAAGGAGTTCGGAGATGTCCAAAATTTCAGGGCCTATGGTGAAGGTCCCTGGTGGGAGAGGATGGGTGCGAGGAGGAATTTCGCGGATTAAATTATAAAATTGCTCGAAGATAATCCGTCGATTGCGAGTGAGAGGAGGGGGTTCGAATTCCTCGACGATCTCTATACTAGAGATCGAAGAGGCGGGGGACGGAGGCCTATTTTCAATTTCCGGGGGTTCGGAGTGAGGGGATTCAGGCTCGGGCAGGTGGGGAGGAGGATCTCGTGGAGAGGAAGAAGAGGGTGGAGGGTCCTCGGCCTGACGGTCGGGACTAACACAGAGGGGAGAAGAGGGAGGAGAGGAGTCGCAGTCTAGAACAACGGGTGGATCGGGTTGTTCTAAAGAAATATGATTTTGCGCGGCTAATAGACGCGCGCGCCGATTCCTCTGATTCCTCCGTTTCCGTACCGCGGCTCGCGACTTCCACTTGGGTGTTGGGTGTGGATCCCGTGAGTCCACTAAAATGAATCGAATTAGGGAGGTTGGCTAGACTTTCTGTTTGTTAATAATTTGCAAGTTGGTAGCTTCAGGGTAAATCTTTAGAAAAGAAAACGAATCGTACCGAATACACACAAACGGCGAATCCAGAGGCAAGAAACGAATTCTTAATGGATGGAAATATTCGAATCGTACCGAATTCACACAAACGGCGAATCCAGAGGCACGAAACGAATTCTTAATGGATGGAAATATTCGGA
>NW_011957318.1:0-1396 GCF_000949405.1 Vollenhovia emeryi | reverse complement strand
AAGTATTCAAATTATTCTTATTTCGCTCTTAAAGCTTCCTCTATCAGGAAGCCATGTGCAAATTTCTAATTTGCACACTTTACTTTACTTTACTTTTTTTTCTAATTAGAAATTTGCACATTGCTTCCATTGTTATGGCTTCCTCATAGAGGAAGCTTTAAGAGCGAAATAAGAATAATTTGAATACTTTCAAGAAACATCGTAGTAAAGTTAGATTTCTCTCTTAAAGCTTCCTTTATGAGGAAGCCGTAACAATGGAAGCAACGTGCAAATTTCTAATTTGTCTACTTTAATGATGAGGAAGAAATGTGCAAATTTCCAATTTGCACGCTTCAATGATGAGGAAGCAATGTGCAAATTTCTAATTCGCACACTTTCAAGAAACATCGAAAAAAATTAGATTTCGCTCCTAAACCTTTCTCTGTGAGGAAGCCATGTGCAAATTTCTAATTTGCACACTTTACTTTACTTTTTTTAATTATATATTATATTGTTCTTCAGTTTTTCAATCCAAATTTCATATATAATTCATTAAAATATGATTAATTAGTTCTTGAGTTATAGACATTTGAAATTTTTGGAAATCATTATTAAAGAAAATTTGCGATAGTTAGAGTGACTACAGACATTTCTAAAAAAAAATTAAAAATTAAAAAACCTTTTACCGGTCATCGCCATATTCAAGAGGTATGCCTCTACCTATGTGTATTGAAACTTTTTGCTTCTACAAGAGAGTGTGTACATTTCTTCATTACATTGTGTACCATCACTTCTGAAACACCCTGTATAATGAAAAAGAGGAGCCTCTACCTATGTTTATTAGGACTTTTTGCTATAATGTATACATTTCACCATTACATTTTGTAGCATCACTTTTGAAACACCTAGTATAATGAAAAAGTGTTCATGTACGGATTCCATGAAATTTCAAACATTTATTACTCAAAAACTAATCAACCGAATATTAATCAATTGTATATGAAATAGGGGTAGAAAAGACTGGAAAGAATAATAGAATTAGAAATAGCCCGATATCTTGAATATTTAAAAAGTTATTCAAGAATTTCATCGTAATTATACATATATATGTATGTATAAACTGAACCGTTGCACCGATTATCGTCAAATACAATACCAGCCATCTTTTAATCACACTCAATAAATGTGCCAAAGTAGAAGGCGATATCTCAAAAATTGCGGACGTGAGAGCGCGAACAATTATTGCGCACATACACACACACACACACATACATTTTTTAAAAATTGTGTTTTTTGAGTTTTTAAAACATTTTAAACCCATTGGCATTGAAAACTGGAAAAAAATTTTTCGCATGAAAACAAAGCTTCCTCTATGAGGAAGCAAAACTTACCTTTTTAAAAAAAGGTAAAAAAAAGC
>NW_011957317.1:0-1394 GCF_000949405.1 Vollenhovia emeryi | reverse complement strand
TAAAGATCTCAATACAAATGTGACAATAGGTCAGAAACTTTTACATAAGCAAGATTTTTATAACACTCCATGTCCTTCATCATTATTAAAAATATTTAGTGTGCACGGTTTAAGTGAATTACAAATGTGGCCAATAGAAAATATTTATATTAAATGTGTTAAATTACCGTTATCAGAAAATAAATATGCGGTATTTCCATTGTTGCATTCATAAATTGAACATAAAATATTTCTTAAATTAATGTAATCTTTATTTTATTTATTTTATTTTATTTTTGCTTTTCGACCTCAAAAAGAAGTTTGGCATGTATTTGTGACTACAATATCACAATTTGAATATAAATAAAAAATTATCTATATACATAATTACTTTTAGGATTGTAAAATAATTATATTTTATTTGAATTTTTAGTTTTTTTCATTTATATTGGTAACCTATGAATTAATTCTATTTCAATCTTAATTTGTTTTTTTATCTAGTATAGTTTTCTTGCTAGCACTTATGTTGTTTGCATATGTTAAAAAACCAAATCGTTTCTTTTTTATTACCACATTTCCTCTTTTCTGCTTGTATTTTCTCAATTTTTATCCAGATCCACCAGATACAGTGAGAATAGTGTTGAGCTCAGAAAGCATCTTTTATGTAACTTTGTTAGTTTAGTTACAATGGAGCAATATGCAATAGTAGAATTTGATGATGGGCTGCAAATGATACCTTCTTCGTGGATAACTGAAAACAAGAAACAAGCATATTGGCATACTTTTTAAAATACACGATTTTCCCAAGCTGTAAAAAATGTATATCCAAAATGGACTCTTGGCCGCTGTATGAAATTAAGAAAATTTTAGCAACTGCAAGTAAGTAATAAAAGTATACAGAAATAAATAAAAAATAACATTAATGTAAGGTCATTTGCGTTTTTATTTAATTATTTATTTATTTAATTAATAAATAATAAAATAAAAACTTTGATACAAAATAATAGAATAAATATAGAATGCTTACTATAAGCTATAGATAAAAAATGTTTAAAAAGTTATTAATAATTTTAGACAAAATTCTATATTCAATTAAAAATTTTTTCATTTCAGCATTTGTATTTTTTATCCAATAATTTCTATTGTTTATTTTTTAGATACATACGAAAAAGGAATAACTAAACTAAAGAAAGCTGAATTTATATCTGATATAAATTCTGAAAGTGATGCTGAAATTTCAAAAAAAAGTAGGAAACGTAGAGCAAAAGTAGTTTTTAGTAGCGAAGATGAAAGTGAAATAGAAAATCTTGTGCATGTACCATCTTATCCAAAAGTACCATCTTATTCAAAAGTACAAAAGAAAAATAAAATGCAATTAAACGAAAACCCAGGAAATAAAATCTGTAAAAGTTAGT
>NW_011957316.1:0-1394 GCF_000949405.1 Vollenhovia emeryi | reverse complement strand
GCGCCGCCCGCGCCGGGCATGCGCCGGGCGCACACGGATACGGCTGCTCGCTTGTGTGCGTTATCCCCTCTCCGACCACATCGTGTTGTAAAAGTAGCGGATTTTGCATCACTGATCTAGGCGGATCGCCGAATTCGCCGATTCGCCAATCGCCGTGTTGTCATTACTTGTCATCCAGCTGATCCAGCCAGATCGCCAGTATCGCCACATCTTTCTAGTGTCCTTAGCGAATCTTTTCACGATAGCTGTTCAATATTTCCAATTTCTGTTTTCATTCTTTTAGTTCCTTTTCTTTCTTCGCTTCTTACTTTTTCTGCATTCTTCTTCTTTCTTTGTCGTTGTCATTCTTTGCTTTAACCTTTTCGTTCAATCTTGTTGCTGTTCTTTCGCTCTCTTTTCGCTATCTTTTTGCTATTTTCTTTCTTTGCTAATCTTGTTTTTCCATTCTTTGTTTAGTCTCTTTTTTTTTATTCAATATGGAAACATGCGAAAAAAGGAAAACAAAACGACAATTTTCAGAGGCTTGGCTTAGCGATAATCGCTACAAAGATTGGTTACGCCAAGTTCCATCTGACAAGTCGTTATTTCATTGCATTGTATGCAATAAAAATTTTTGTTGTTCATCGCTTGTTTCCAGGCATGTGAATTCTGCGTGCCATAAAAATAATAATAAGGAAAATGTACACTCCAATGTAAATGTGCAGGAAACTGTTAAGCGTAAAAGAACAAGAACATTTTTACATAAGTGGCTCGAAATCGAAGATTTTAAATTGTGGTTACGCGAGGTACCACATAACGACAGGGCATTTTTTTGTGCCATGTGCAATAGAACTTACAATTTTGTTGGTAGTGTATCATGCATTTATAAGCACGCAGAATCCACAATGCATAAAAATAAATGTGGAAAAAGCGACACTGAAGCAAACAAATCGAACAGAGATTTGAAAACGCAAATTAATGAATCTCTTTTGACATTTGATGAGCGAAAGAAATCAGCTGAAATACGATTTGCAGCATTAATTACTCAAACAAATATTCCTCATCAAACTGCAAAAGAGATTCTTAGCCTTTTTCAAGACATAGGAAAAGATCCTACTGTCTTGAAAAGCATGAGTATGGGTCGAACGAAATGCAACAATATTATAAAGAATGTTTTGTGTCCAGCTGAGACGGAACGCGTTGTTAAAGACATCCAGAACACTAAATTTTCTATTTTTGTTGATGAAACTTCAGATATTACGAATGAAAAATGGATGACGTTTCTTGTTAGATATGTAGATTCTAAAACTTTAGATATTCGGTTGCAATTAGTAAAGTTAATTAACATTGATGTAAGAGATTCTAGCGCGGATAAATTAGTTAAAGCTTTTGAAACTGAAATGTCTAAACTTAAT
>NW_011957315.1:0-1394 GCF_000949405.1 Vollenhovia emeryi | reverse complement strand
AAACAAGGTTTGGATCCCAGCGTTTCTGAAACGTACATGCAACGTCTTTGAACTTCTTGTTCCACAAGACGTTCAGGTCGTTAGAGAAACAAACCATTCGGCAGGTTGACAAACGAAAAGCGGGTTTTAAACGTTTATATAACGTTTATGTGTTGGTGGGGTCCGTACACGTTAGTCGTATTGTAATACGCATATCGAGTTATTGAAACGTATATACGACTTCGTATACGTTAGTCGTATTATAATACGCAAATCGAGTCATTGCAACGTTTATGCGACTTTGTACATGTTAGTCGTATTGTAATACGCAAATCGAGTCGTTGAAATGTTTATGCGACTTTACAGAGGTCATATATTGGTTTTAGTATAATTTTTTTAACCTAACCATTTTGTACGTTTGGACGGATATTTAAGACTTCAAGTATTTTAAAATTACCAAAGAATCATGGGGAAAGAAAATAAAAATGGAATAAAGAAACCGTATAAATATACCAGCAGTTATTATAGGAAAGTTGTTTAAGATCGCGCTAAATACAAGCGCGAGCCCGCGGCCGCGCTCTCACAAGGAGAAACACATTCGTGAGCCGCGAATAACATTTTGTGTCATGAGTCCGGCTTCGCTTGTCTTCCCGATAGATACACCGGTAAGCCAAGCATTTCACCTTGGTCTCCGGCCGCTAAACTCATGGCACAAACATGTTATTAAATGACAACCGCGACAACGATCGTCGAAACCGATGCGTCGCGTAATCTCGCAACGAGCCTGCGCATCGCGTCGCTCCGATCAGCTGATCGCCAATCACGCGCAGCCGTTTTCCCAGGCGCATGGCAAGTGCGAGCCCCCTCGCGAAGGGACCTCTCGGCTTCCAATAGCGTGGGACGCCCTGAGGTCACCTCTAAACTCAAAATTTTGCCACAAAGCTATTGGCGAACTATGCACAGGAAGGAGATTCTCCAACCTCTATAAAACGCTTTTCCCTCGGCCATCGAGCAGAGTTCTCGCTTCGTCAGTTTAACTGAAACCCGCTGAACAAAACCGCAGACCAACCGCTTACAAAGACAACCGCTTTTCCCTCGGCCTACTCTTAAGGACTCATCACCCTAGCACTCGCGACCGGAGTTAAGAAACCTGGTGCGCCGTGCAGGTTTCTCTTCTTTGTAAATAGCCTGTAAATAGACTCCTGTAAATATGTTTGTTCGTCGCTCAGCTGATCAAGACTTAATCTGAAAGCCCATACCACTCCGCGCTCAGTATCCAACCAGATTCCCTGCACGCTCTCGACCGCTCCCTCACAAAAGTTAAATACTACTTAAATCAGCAGCAGGTAGCAAGTAGTAGTAGTGCGTTCCGAATTAGCTATATTTCTACTTATTTGTATACAGGGTGAGTCTTT
>NW_011957314.1:0-1394 GCF_000949405.1 Vollenhovia emeryi | reverse complement strand
TTTGTTATTGAGGCAATGTGATTAGTAAATAATTGAAAAATAAACCTTATAATAATTAATACACATATTTAACATATTACATTATGTAATACAAACAACCAGTAAGAATTAGTCTTTAAAATAAATATCATATTAAATCATCATCACGATAAAAATCAATTGTTAATTGCATTGACAATCAAAATTACTAAACAATTAAATAATTAGTTTTAATTGTAATTTGGAATTAAAAAGTTAGTTGTAATTAAAGTTAGTCATAACCTGCAATTAAAAGATTAGTTGTAATTAAATTTAGTCATAACCTGCAATTAAAAGATTAGTTGCAATTAAATTTAATTGCAATTGATATTCACAATTAAATATTTAGTTAATTGATTAATTGATTGAATATTTAATTGATTGATGCCCAACACTGGTTGCAATTGACCACGTTGCCATTGACCACGGTCCCGATTGACCACGTTGCAATTGACCACGGTCCCGATTGACCACGTTGCCATTGACCACGGTCCCGATTGACCACGTTGCCTTTGACCACGGTCCCGATTGGCCACGTTGCAATTGCCCACGGCCCCGATTGGCTACGTTGCAATTGACCACTGTCCCGTTTGACCACGAGCTAATAGCGCGCGCGCACGCACGCACGCACGTATTTTTACGCTGTTTCCTAACAGACGGTATTTCCAGGCCTATGTTACGATTTGTAAAATCAACGTTAATAAGATATTGCAAAAACGTCTAATGGCCGCTGAATTGTAATGTCTTGTAAATGTTACAATTCAATATTTAGAAAACCTTGTTAAATTATAATAAGGTAACATTGGTCGAGCTAGCAGAATATTTTTTGTTGGAAGTGCTGAAATTGAATTATTCCTCTAATCCAATCTTAGCCCAGAAAATTTCTGACCGTTGCAATATTATTGTACATATCCCAGGCAGCACGTGTTAGTTTAAAATACGTTTCTTACAATTAGACGTGTCTAATGTCTAAAGCCCACTTTACACGATCTATAATTCGCAACAGAATTCGAGACAGAATTCCATTTAAAAATTTTATGTATCGTGTAATACAGAAAACATTTGAACAATCAGAATTATAATTATAATGCTCCAATTTTGTAAATAGAGAAGATGCATCAAATATGTGTAGTGCATGAAAATGCGTGAGGTAGACATTTGATGACAATTCGAATTATGAATTTTATCTCCGCCAAGGTACATCAAATCTTAGAATGAATTAGTATGGAAACTTATAATTAAATTAAACTACAAAAGGTGTGATATCACGTAAAAAACTTACCTTTTTAAAAAAAGGTAAAAAAAAGCACCAAGTCTAAGCTCCAATTCAACCGAATATATTTTGTTACTCTATCTTTTTTGCAAAAGTATAATCC
>NW_011957313.1:0-1394 GCF_000949405.1 Vollenhovia emeryi | reverse complement strand
TTCCATATCTCCCATATTTGTCGAGATATTTCACCGGTCCGGTACTTTTTCCCTTTTTCCCTTTTTCGCGTGTACAAAAATAGAAAGAGAAACTAAGACGCTCGAAGAAATGCGTGAAACCAGGACGATAGATGCAGCATACCCAACTTGCCAACGCTAAATGTTTTTCACTTTTCACGGTTGATAGCCCTGGGAATCTATAGCCGTCGCAAAGCAAAAGTAGGCGTGGTTTAGCCGAACTGAGCACACCATGTTATCCCTTCCACCATGGTCTCAACCTACCACTTACCAGTTCTTCAGTTAACGCGGGACTAGGAGGACGTATGAATCAGTTCGCTGAGTGCGAAAGTGCCAAACAACCGAAGAAGAAGAAGAAGGAGGACGTATGATAACTACGGTCTTAATACATTATTAATTAAGAAGTACGCGGACATTGAGTGATATCGACACCTAGTCACAGTATACCTAAGGTTTCTTTTCTGTTCCTGCACTGATGAACTAGTGCAATAAATTGGAGTAAGACAAGTATATTTTTTCTCATTCTAGCTTACTGCACTAGTTCACCAGTGCAGGAAACAAGCCCCTAGTATCAATGCAGACAAGCGGCGCTACCATGCACGGTAGTGATCCGGGCATCAACGTCGGCGCCGGTGCGGTCGGCGCCGGTGCGTTCGACGCCGGTGCGTTCGGCGCGATGACGCACGACGGCAACGGCCAACTCGTGCCGACCGTGCCGTATCCCGTGATGGCGGATCAATTGCAGCAGATCGATGTACCCCAGAAATTACGCTACCATCCATATTCGAATTATCAGTTGTCGTCATCGTCGTCGACGAGGAAGAATGCGCGCAAGAGCAACCGGAGCTTGAGTGAGGCAATTGCTCTAGTTCGAAACGTGATACCGGTCACGCCGGACTACAACATCAGCAAGGTAGAAACGCTTGAAACTGTGGCAACCTATACAGATTTCCTGCTAGATGTTCTGATCAAGAGTAACAACGTTGAGAACGCAGGTAATGCCCCAAAATTGCCCGGTAATGCCGTAAATATTTACACCACAATGCCCTCAGCGGGGCATAATTTCTACGCCCTTTCAATATTTATCTCGCTTCTAAGATCCGCATCAATTCTTTCGGCGAGTCTCGAGCCTCACTTTATTTTGACACACGGAAAAAAACATTGGTAATTATGCATAAAAGCGACTTCCTCTCCGATTTGTTTTATTTTTAAATATGTTGTTGGGGATGTCTTCCCGAGTCATTTCATATATATATATAAGGGGGGGACTCAAATAGTTTCGGAGATACAGGCTGAAAAAGGTTACAAATAATAATATAGGTTTGTAATATTTCACGTATACCGAGATCCACCCCCACCCATCCTTGCATGCGGAG
>NW_011957312.1:0-1394 GCF_000949405.1 Vollenhovia emeryi | reverse complement strand
GGCGCGCGTCTGATCGGACGCGTTCCGGCGTTCTATATTCATGTTCTTGCAGAAATTTACATGTAATTCAAAATTCCTTGAATATAATCTTGAGTTGTTTACAGACTGCCTATCCTGGTAAAAATTCCGTTAGAAACGGATAGAATATGCATTAAATTCTATCTGTTTCTGACTGTTCTACTATGCGTTTTCGCGAAACATATGTTCCGGTAACTCTGAGGATTGCCTCAGGTCCGAAACGGTGCGCGGATTCCGCCTCGTCCGAGACGCGAAGAGAAAGAGTCAAGTCCACGATAGGTTGCGGAACCGAACCGCGAGCGCGACTTGAACGTCGAGCTTGAAGAGACGGCACGTTAAACGAAAGTCCGATTCGAAAAGTCACGATGATTTTGAACAGAAGCAATCGTTGAGCTCGAGACAAAGGAAAGGTCGAAGGCAGATGATAAAGAGAGAGGACAAAGCCTGCGGATAAACAGTAGCGGTCAGACAGAATGTTGTGATGATCAGCGGAACTTTGAATATCGAGATGAACAAAGGAGAGAGGCGATGATGGAACAAAGAAATTAAGGAGTTTCCAAGTTCACTAAGAATTCAGTGGATTCCTCGATGAAGATCGTCAGGAGATCCACATTATTCTCATCATTGCAAACCCCCCGTTTATTAATTAGACGACACATACAAAGAATTACAAGCTTTAGATTGGAACGTTAATCGAAGAAAGGACAAAGGGTATCTGACGAAACTTCGTGACAGTGGAGAAAAGACCGAGGGAATTCTCGAGACGTCACACGATTTCTAGTCCGAAGATAAACGCGGTACGACGGGACCTGCAGCAAGCACAAGATAGCGACCGCACACGCACGATTACTCCGGTCGTGAGAGAAATAATGAAGATAGCCGGTTCTGCTAGATCGCCGAGATCTCGAGACTGCAAAATGATGCTCGATAAGCGGATTACGAACTCCCGAGATTTTACCAGGGACGTTGGAAAAATTTACCTCGTGCTAGATCAGTTAGAAAGACTTTGCCTGTGTTAAAAGGAAACACAAATAATGTGTGTATCGCCGAGAACGCCGTGAACGTCGATGTTGGTCTGTTTGTTGGCTCCCGATCTGTGCCCGATCACCCCGATCCAACCACTGGATCAGTCCCCTGACCGATCTACCTATCCCCTCCACATGGTCACAGTGTAGCAGGCTCGTGCGCTCTGCCCATGAAGTAAGAGTAAGGAGACGTATCTTGATAGGTGTAGAGCGGAAAAAGTGGTCACGAAAAATGTTCCGTATGTGGCCAGGTTCGTCGAACGGAATGACTTGGACCATTTCGTCGCCATCTTGAAATTGTAACGACAGATGAGACGAAAAGGTTAGAAATGCGTGGTTACACGCGTGGTA
>NW_011957311.1:0-1394 GCF_000949405.1 Vollenhovia emeryi | reverse complement strand
GGATATGGTCGTTAGCGTACGCAGATGATATCGTGATAATGGCTAAGGAAGAAAGGCAGATGGAAGAGATGATAAAGAGGCTAGGAAGATATCTGAAGGATAAGAGATTAGAGTTGAATGTAGGAAAGACAAAGATAATAAGATTCAGAAAAGGAGGAGGGAAGAATAAGGAGGCGGAATGGAGATGGAATAAGGAAAAGATAGAGGAAGTCAAAGAGTTTAAGTATTTAGGGTATACAATGCAGAAGAATGGGGGACAGGAGGCACATATAAGAGAGGTTACAAAGAGAGCCACGGCTGCAATGGGACAGGTCTGGGGAATAGGAAAAAGAAAGTTCGGGGGAGATTGGAAGAGGAGGATGAAACTATTTGTAGCATTAGTAAGAAGCATAATGGGTTACGGGGCAGAGATATGGGGATGGGAGGAGAGGGAGAGAGTGGAAAGGGTACAGGAGAGGTATATAAGGAGGACGTTAGGGGTAGACTGGAGAACACCAGGATACTTAGTGAGGGAGGAGGGGAAGAAAGAAAAGGTAAGAACATGGGCAGGAAGGAGGGCGTGGAGGTTCGAGGAGAGATTAAGGGACAGGGGACGGAAATAGCGAAGGCGTGCCTGAAGGAAGTGGAAGAAAAGGAAAGGGGAAAAGGATCCAGATGGGAAGAAGGAAGAAGGAGATTCTTTGAGGAAAGAGGGTACGCGTGGGAAGAGGTGAAGAGATTAAAGGAGGAGGGCATAGATATGGAAGAAAGGCTAGAGGACAGAGATAGAAAAGTTCAGGAACAGGAAGCAGGGGGTAAGATAAGGGAATCGAGGTATAACAAATGGTACAAGGAAATTAGAACCGAGGGGACACCGAGATACTTGAAAGAGAGAGGAAAGGAAGAAAGAATAAGGACGATAGCGAGGTTCAGGCTAGGAAATGAAATGAGAGAAGGGAGATATTGGGAGAGTGAGGAAGAGAGAAAGTGCAGGATGTGTGGGGGAGAGGTAGAGTCGTGGGAACATGTACTGGAGAGATGCGAGAATGAAGGGTCGAGATGGGAGAGAGGAAAAGTATTGGAATTGTTACATGAGAAGGGGGGAGGATATGAATGGATGAAAGAACTGATGGAAAAGAGGAAGGAGAAAATGGGGAGAGAATGGGAGTCTGAATGAAAGGAAACCGAAACAGATAGGCAACAAATTTGTTAGAAGGGGATTATACGTTGTAAATGGATGTAAAGCTCGAACACTGTACATAGATAAAGGAGAGAAGATAGATCGTAAGGCAATAATGCAATAATGTAGTAAGGAGGAAGGCAAAGATTTGTAAAGAAGGGAGGAGTGAGGAAGGAGGAAGTCATGTAAACCCGCAAGGGAAACATTAAATAAATACATACATACATACATATAT
>NW_011957310.1:0-1393 GCF_000949405.1 Vollenhovia emeryi | reverse complement strand
GAAGAATGCAAAGAGAGGAAAGAGGAAGCTAAAAGGGAACTGAGGGAATGGAAAAGAAAAGGGGGAGATGGAGAGAAATACAGGAAAAGTAGAAGGGAGTTCAGAAGAGTGTGTGAGGAAAAGAAAAAGAAGGAAAGGGAAGAGTGGGAGAGGGAGATAGAAGGGATTAGAACAGAAAGGCAGGTATGGGAGGTGGTAAGAAGAGAAAGGGGGGAAGAAGGGGGATAGAGCAGGGAATTAAAATGGAGGAATGGGAAGGATATTTTAAAGAAATGTTAGGAGGGGTGGACTGGAGGGTTAGAGGAAAGGGGGAAAGAAGAAAAAAAGATGAGGAGGAGGAGGAAGAGGAATTAAGCAGAGAGGAGATGGAGGGGGCAATAAGAAAGTTGAAAGACAAGAAAGCAGCAGGAGGAGATGGAATAGTAAACGAGGTGTGGAAATATGGGGGAGAAGAGGTGAGGAGCTGGCTATGGGAAATATGCAAGAGGGTGTGGAAGGGAGAGGGTTGGCCGAAGGAATGGAGGGAGGGGGTGATAGTACCGATATGGAAAAAAGGAAAAGGAAAGAAGGCGGAGAATTATAGAGGGATAACATTGACACAGACAGCATATAAAATATATGCTATGATGGTAGAGAACAGGCTGAGAAAGGAAGTGGAAAAGAAGGGGATGTTGCCGCCGAGTCTAGCAGGGTTTAGGGAGGGCAGGGGGACAGTGGGACAAATATATGGGCTGAACTATATGATAAATAAGAAGATTGAGGAGAAAGAGGGGAAGATGGTGGTGATGTTCATGGACTTAAAAGCAGCGTTTGACTCGGTAAACAGGGAAATCTTTGTAGAAAGCATGAGAAAGAGGGGGGTAAGAGAGGGATTAATAGAAAGATGTGAAGAGATTTTGAGGGAGACGGAGTGTAAAGTAAGGGTAGAGGAGAAAGAGGGGAGGAGTTTTTGGACAGGAAGGGGAGTAAGGCAGGGGTGCCCGCTGAGTCCATGTCTGTTCACATTAATGTTAGCAGACATGGACGAGATATTGGAGAGAGAAGGATGGGGGGGGGGTAAAAGTGGGAGGAAGGAAAATATGGATATTGGCATATGCGGATGATCCCAAGTAGCACATATACGTTTCAAAAACGTTTTAGAAGCGTTTTTCCGAAACGTTTTATAACCGATGTTTAGAAACGTTTCTCATGAGTTAAAATGTCCATTTGGAAAAACGTTAGATGAAACGTTTCTTTTCCGATAAAATAACGTTTAAGAAACCATTATAGAAACGTTTTTTAAAGCTAAAGGGAAAATTTTTTAATTCCTACTTCTTTATAATTTCTGTTGTAAACATCTTTTCGTTATGTTTATAACGAAAAGTTTAAGCTCAAAAGAGTTATGTTTATAACA
>NW_011957309.1:0-1393 GCF_000949405.1 Vollenhovia emeryi | reverse complement strand
GATCGTTTCCGGGGCTTTTTCGCTCATGGCCATAGTACGAAGTACACGCGTCGTGCAGTGCTAAAGATTCTCAAGTGAAATAGTGGACTTTCCTAATCACGGACAGACTCAGTGTGGACACTTAGTGAACTCAGCAGTGCGATTCAACCAGGACATCTCGGGATACAGCATCACCGGCGGCTCAAGCTCACCACGCATCGCACGCCGGCGTCGCGTGGACACGGCTCACGGGCATCCGCAATCACGAGGCCGGTCAGCGATTAATATAATCAACCCGTGCAAGTGACAAAGGGACTGATCATCACCATTAAACATTAGACTGCTCAACTGTAAGCTTTTTACATGTATTAAACGGACCACGGTATTTTATACAATCGATTCGAGTTACGATCACGTGATTTATAACCTCTCAAGCGTACATCCGCTCCCCGATCTCTCGCCGCAAAGTCCTCTCAGCCCTGCTTCCAACCGCAGCGGTCCAGCGAGCTCTCACAAAAGAGAATCGCGAACAATATTTATATATGTATATATATATACACTTTTTAAAGTATTGAATATATTTTTATATATTAATGTGTATAATATAGTAATTTATATAGTTATATGCAGACAAAAAGATGTGTCGTCAAAACGGTCTACCGCCGGTAAAAAATTATCATTTAGAATTTTCTTTAAGAAAATTTCTTACGGGCGACTAGCGATACACCTATTTGTTCGTAGTAGGTACTTCAGTGAGCCTCAAATCGACGCGCATGCGCTAAAAAGCGCGACCATTCTGGCATCACTGCTGCGAACAACCAAATCGACGTGGCTCAGGGTACGATACCCCTAGGCGTTGCCACCTCGAGGAAAGCGTTGCTACCTCGAGCAAAGCGTTGCCATTGCAACTATAACTGACCGCATTGGATGCGGCCACCGTACGTACTGTTACACATCTAAATATAGGTAACCTATTATAAGAATAAAACATAATGATACATACAATATTTCGTTATTAATTAAATAAGCGAAACCACGGTGCAGTGGATAAAACCAGCTGTACTGGATGCGAACAAAAACATTAAAACATATAAATAAAGTCAAAAATTTAATATGGCATAGTAAATATAATATATAATTTTAAGACAATATGCAATTTCGTAAATAATAGCTACATTACTTTTCTTTGCTAAAATCAATTTACCATTATATGTATAATTCTATATAATTATAAATATTTATAATTGTTAACAGAAATAAATATTTCTTATTGTTTAAAATAATTAAATAAAATCATTCGAACATTAATTCTTAAGTAATAATAAAAATAAAATGTCAATTATAAAAGTTTTTTATATGCAACTACCATCCATAAGTATTTGCCTGTACAGTAAATTAAAAAAAAGGGTAAAAA
>NW_011957308.1:0-1393 GCF_000949405.1 Vollenhovia emeryi | reverse complement strand
GGAAAACTCAGAGCACTGAAAAACGGAGTGGTGCTGCAGGTACTTCCATAAATGAAAAACTAAACCATCTTTCCGTTATTACGATGCAATGAGTTTCCTTAATGATACAATGGAGTATAAAGAGTATACTCTTATATAAGTTCTACTGAATGTTTTAAATTACGTTTCGCGAAAGAATATATTTATTTTCTATTATTTCTGTTTCAGAACATATACATCTTTAAGATTCTCAAAGAACAAAGTGTAAGGTGCAATTAATAAAGTGTGCATGTTTTAATCTCGGCGGTATGTGGTCGCGTGAAAGCGGGCCCAATAGTCGATGGTAAAGGAGCGCGAGAGGGCGCGACGGTATCGGCGAAAGAGGAGAGTTTTGGGAATGGCGAGCATAGAGAGAGCATCGTAGAGCGTTCGGAGAGTGTGAGTCCCGTTTGTCGAAGCGTGCGATAAGTACAGGGTCGTGATTGACTGTCTTCGTTGTGAGTGCGGTCGCGCCTAATACAGGGTGCATACGTTTGTTACGTCCGCGAGGAAATAAACAGTCTTTATCATATTCCCTTTGCGCTTGTTCCTTCCTGCTCAACGGACATTCTTCCGGGCATCTTCTCACAGCCATCCTGTCTATCCTATCAAATATCCTGATCAACATATCCCGTTCAAGTGAGGGATTTATGATAGGCCTTTCCACATCAGGCCATATCTAACAAAAGACACAACTCAAGTAACGAATAACTTTCTTGTTACTTCACCTTCCTGTTCAAGTTCCTCTACGAATGACATTAACGATGACGTTAATTCAGAAAACAGGCCACCTTTACCGCCATCACCCGCCATATCTGAATTGTCTGCAGTGACATCATCGTCTAAAAGTTCGTGTTTAAAATAGATACTACAGTTAGAAATAGACATTACAGACATTGCATTTTAATAATTAAATATACTGTTTGGTTTCAGAAAGACGATATTCAAATAAAACCGACGAAATAGATAGAGCTTTATTAGAGGCCTTAAGCACGCATGTTCAACCAAGCCCTATTGATGGGTTTATGTTACGACTGGCGGAAGGAATATATGCGCCGACTTCCCTATAGGGAAAGATCACAGTTAGAGTTGGAGTTTTTAATGAAGTTACGTGAAATGGAGGAAAGCTTGGGATTATTAAATAATTAAGAGGATGTCTGTTATATTATATTTTATATATTTTATATACTATTATATTATATTATATATATTTAATTTTTAAAGAAAATATAGACATGTATAATAATAAACTTAGAAATTAATGTTTAAAAGTCATTGAGTAATGCCTTCTCCCACTGCTGTTCTATAGCTCCAACAGTACAAAAAATTCTGTGAATGCATCTCGAATGCTTACTGCACTTCGAATTACATGATC
>NW_011957307.1:0-1393 GCF_000949405.1 Vollenhovia emeryi | reverse complement strand
AGTTTCTATACGGAATACAGACAGCTTTTCTACAAACATCGTCAGAATTAAAATTTTGTATATCTGACCATTCGTTTCCTACAACAATGTTAAACTGTGAAGAATTTATAGGGTAATGTTCTAGCTCAACTGGATTTAATAATATTTTTCCTTTTAAAATGATGTTGTTTTCATAAATACAAATATTTTTTATGGACAAAATACTGTCATTTTTTAAATAACAAAAATCATTATTAATTTTGTTAACTGAAAGTACGAAATCTTTGTAGACAATATTATTATATGAAGAGATTCTTGTTTTCTCAGAGATTTTGGCATTAAAATTTTTTACTTGAAGTTTTAAAATTGAGTCTGTTTTTTTGCTTAAGTTACACTCAGCCCGTTCAACTGTTCTATTATACAATTGTTGTAATGGTTTTTCACCTTTTTTTAATAGTTTTTTATGCTAAATAAAAACTTTCAAAAGAAAAACTGCTAAAGGAATCTAAGTTGTAACGATGCACCCCGAAGTCGCATCGTTCCCCGGCTAAGACCGCCGGATGCCGCCGATCAAACGATCCGGCGAAGGGCGGGCACCGTGCGCCCGCCGCCTGATCACCCAAGCACCCGCCGGTCGACGACCCGCGCCGAAACCCCGCGGAACCGGCCGAAGCCGGCTACACGGCGTGCGCCGTACCGCGCCGAGGGGCGCAAGCGCGCCACCCCGCCACGCGCCGCCCCGCCACGCGCCGCCGATTTTAGCGCCGCCAAAATCGGCAGAAAGGAGTATAAAAGGGCAAACGAATGCCAAAAAGAGATTCCGCCGCCGACCAGCTGAAGAGCTCGAAGGCACTCCGCACCCGAATCCTTCCGCTGTTCCTACGACCGAGTCGTTGGGGTGGAGCGTACTCCGCCTCCATCGGGGCCTCCCGATCAGAGTCGTTTGGAACAGTTTCCTATCAACCGACCGCCCGGATACAAAGGGGGTGAGGTGTTCCTCGCCTCCAGCAGGACTTACTGCTGTCCGGACGGCCGGCCTCCGTCTCTCTCTTTCGAGTCAGGGGCAAGGGGGGTAGAGTGTGCTCTGCCTCCGCCAGGTTCTTGCCGGCACCCCGCTCGATCTCCCGTGGTCGTGACGTGGAGCGACCAGCCCGGAATCTCCGCGCCGAACCGAACGCGCCCGCGCTCGCCGCGCTCGCCTGCCGGCCCGCGCCGGCGCACCGCGCCGCCGAGACACCGAACGCGAACCGCGCGCCCGACCGCGCTTGTAGATAACTCGGTGATATCCCGCTTGTACATAACTCCGTAATATACCGCTGTAAATACTCTGTAACGTCCCGCCGTAAAGCCCGCTGTAAAATACCGCTGTCAGCGCCGCTGTAAAACTCCCGCTGTAACAGCCGTTGCGACGGCT
>NW_011957306.1:0-1393 GCF_000949405.1 Vollenhovia emeryi | reverse complement strand
TGATAATACTCGGTATTACACAAAATCACAGATAAAATGTTTGTATAAAAGTAGTATATTGTTGAATTTTTCACGGAACGATTGATGGGAAGAAAGTTAACGTAATTCCTAAAATTATAAATAACAAAAACTAGATTTAGAAAATAATACGGACTTTGTCGCACCGAGCAACGCCAGAGAGCACTTTAAGTCAATATTAAAAATCGCGAATAACGAAAATAAATATAATACAGTAAATCTGACCTTTGCTTCGTAAAACCAAACAGAAAAATAAAATAGAGGGATATGCTTTAAGTCACCAGTGATGAAAAAATTAAGAGTAAACTTATTATCGATCTAACTGACAATGTATTTGTAAAAATTTTTTTATAAAATTTTACATAAGATGCTACGTTTCGACTCACGTATCGGGTCCTTATCAAGCGAATGAGCTGCAAATCAACATGTCGCTGTTAGATTATGGATAAATTCAATACATTACATTATATAAGATAAGGTTATAAATATAGTGAAGTTACGAGATCAAACACGTTATAAATGTAGGTTTACCTTGTGGTGTTCATTTAATGCAGGTTATAGCAGACTCGCAGGTCAGTGTAGGATTGTCCGGAGAATATAATTAGTTAGAGTAAAGACGTTCATTCATTACAGCAATCGGAGTTGAACTGAGTCTTATTTAAAGTTCCACGAAAACACAAGTGACAAACATGACCTAAACGGCTTCGATCGCACAGTCGTATGATAAGGACCCGATAGTGGGTCGAAACGTCGCACCTTATGTAAAATTTTATTAAAAAATTTTTACAAATACATTGCCAGTTAGATCGACAATAAGTTTACTCTTAAGAAAAATAAAAGGTAAATGTCCTTAAGTCATCAACACCGACTGTAATAAGTATTGTGGCGATCCTTGGAAGTTATCTGGGTGTTAACTAGAGCGTTGAATGTTCCTTAAGCTCTATATCCGCGCTATCCTTTAACTAAGTTGGAGCTGTGAATAGTCGAATAATATTAATTCAATTGGTTATAAACATCGCATCAGCGTTCGCAACGTCTCAGTATGACTGAAGTCACACTTCGACGTCATAGCGACCACCGCAACGATCTTCAATGTAGAGAAGGTGATTGAGTACGTCACAACTCTAAGCCATGACGATATCAAATTATAATTGAAGACATTGCTGCAAGAAAGAGGCAAGTCCACATTTTGGCGAAAATGATGTTTTAACATCATTATATGCAACGTTCCAAGCCCGATCGATTGGTGTAAAAACGACGTACGTAAGTGCATTGTTAGTTAAATAAACTGAGATTTTTGGACTTGCCCCCCTAAGCAGATTGGTACAAGAACGAGGTAAGTCCGCACTTGCCTCGTTCTTGCACCAATCTGCTT
>NW_011957305.1:0-1393 GCF_000949405.1 Vollenhovia emeryi | reverse complement strand
TTTATTTAAGGATGTATCTGAGCTATTTCAAAATAGTACCACATTGATGAAACTTCGGGAAACACTTCCTTTGTTATCTGTAATATACTGAAAAAAATTTTAAGTAGATTTACTAAATCGTTAGAGAGTAATTATTATTTCAATTATGTCTGATTTTACATGTGTTCTTATGGGAAACGCAATTTTCTTGAATGAAATGAGTAATAAAGTATAGAAAAAATAGTACCAAAATTTTAATTTTTTTTATACATGTAGACCATGGATTATTGGAACTTTGTGCAAAATTCGATTAGGTTTCACAACACGGTTTAGGAGAAATTAATTATTATTCATGACAATTTTGCGGTTTCTGTAATATGTCAATTACTGGACTGTAGAAGTGCGGCAACTTCATTCTGGGCATTTTCACTGCCAAAAGTTTTATTGTAAAAAGTTGTAAAATGGCAAATAAACCTAATAAAGTGCTGAAAAATGTGAAAAATAACTTTTTAAAAATAAATATATTATGTTAGTTATCATTTATATCAGTTATCACTAGGTTTACGTAGCACGTTTAGCGTAGATATGCCAGTTTTTCGAATTTGGGGGATTTTTGTCAATGATTGTATCTCAGATACATCCTTAAATGCGCAAGTATGACGCGTTTCCCGTTTGCCTCGCAATCATTCACGGTAACGATTTTTATCATTTTTATCGCTGATATCGAGCGCAGAGGAAAACGATATAATTCTCTTTCAAGGATTAATTAAAAAATAAGATACGCGAAATGCCACGCATTCTGTGCACGCTACCCGTAGTAGCGCGGTGCATTAGCTAAACGTTGATTACATTAGAAACGCATTAGCCGACATTGTCCGACTGAACAAATGTAATATTGCACGATAATAATTACGTAATATATTAAACTTATATTGTAAGTGCATTGGCCAGTAGGTATCTAGCAATGCAATAAGAATATTGGGTCTAATATTGATACAATATTGCTAAATAAGAGGTGTCCATCTTACAATATTGGAGATTTACATTATTTCCCAACATTGCGCCAATTAGGGACGTTAGGTCTGTAATCGGCCGTCCTTAATCTAAACTGAATTAAAAGTCAGATACACTTTTTCGCAATTATCTAATACAACTTTTCTCGTCGCTGAGATCTGTTTATCAAAACATTATCGATAAGCTTTGTCAACACTCTATATGTTCAGCAATCAGTGTTATCTTTCTAGATAACACATTCGTGGAATTTAAATTTCCCTCGTCCGACTGCGTTCTACAATCTACTAAAAGTTCATAATTTCGGGAGTCTGGAGTGGAACAAATGAAAGAACAATCTTGGAAAAACAATTGACGAATGTTCTTCATCGAAACGGAAGATTCCAATTTTTTAGTATGGTAT
>NW_011957304.1:0-1393 GCF_000949405.1 Vollenhovia emeryi | reverse complement strand
CGCGTCACTCCACCTCCCGCTCATCGATCGATTTTCTTAAATGCCTTCCGAGTCCGGCCTACCGTCTCCTGCATCCCCTCATTCGCTCAAACGTGTAAATTAATTCCTCGATAACTATTGTTACTTTGTACCGCGGTACATGATATTTCTCCTTAGTTTAACCCAATCTACCACTATTTTCAAGGTGGCTACTTTTGCATCAGACACCCTGTATATCTGCTATGATAATTGAAACATTCCCAAATGAAGTTAAAGAAACATATTTTACTTCACCTATTAAGAAAGAAGACTGTCACAAAAAAATCGATTGCTTCTCGTGGAAAATTAATGAGTATGTGGCAAAACAAACAATATAAAAATAAAATATTAATGAAAAAAATTAGTGAAGAAAAACAACACTTTGAAGAGTCTACCGTTCTGGAAGAAATAGGTAACATTTGTTTAAAATTATAATATATGTAAAATACTTATAAGTAGAATTATGTTAATCATTATGTTAATGATATAAAATTTCAAAACTATAATCACACTAATTATAAATAACTTTTTACTTTCATAGAAATTATATTAAAAGATACAAAATTTTATGTGTATCTTTTACAGATTCAATACCATATATGTATATGTATGTTGTTTTAAAATCGCTTAAAGTTAAAATTAACATTTTTTAAATTAAAAATAATTAAAATTATTTATTATTTTATACAAAACTATTATAAATAACATTTTCTTTTATTATATTTGTTTTTCAATGGACATTTTAATATAATAAAATTTTTTATTATTTTTAAGTGATAGATGAAAATGAGTTATTCGGAGAAAGTGTACAATGGTTAAAATATAATCAAGCTCCATGGGAGCTGGTTTTAGAACACTGGACCAAGTGTTACACTGTTCGTTTCAAAGATCTAAATCAATCTGAAGAAAAAAGTTTATCGAAAATATTTGATAAGTGGCAACTTTACAAGCATCCACAAGGTCATGAATTGATAGTTTCGGACTTTAAAAATATGAATGTTTCAAAAATTAACCTTGATTACGACATGTGGTTTAATTTTTTTGAAAATATTAAGCAAAATACAAATATTAATCATAAAAATGATAATGTAAATTTAATGTTACAACAAATTGAAGACAAAGAAATTAATGAAGGTAAAGATCTATCATATAAAATACTATTGCTAAAAATATATATACTATTATATTATATACTATTTAATCTATTCAATGTTTAATTTATAGATGTAAAAACTGCTATTATTTTACAATTGTTGCCACATTTCATTCCACCGAGAAAAGTGTTTGTATCTGGTAAAAATAGATATAAAGCTTCTATTGGAGCAGCTAAAGATAGTATGATAAAACATGCTAATGTTAGTATGTATGTATGTAT
>NW_011957303.1:0-1393 GCF_000949405.1 Vollenhovia emeryi | reverse complement strand
CGTGGTGGAAAAAAACCTAAGCCCGGCGGGGAGCGCGGCGCGGGCGGCGAGCGCGGCAGCAAGCGCGAGCAACGGGCGACCCGAAACATAAACATAGTTTCTCGCGCGTCGCTCCACCTCCCGCTCATCGATCGATTTTCTTAAATGCCTTCCGAGTCCGGCCTACCGTCTCCTGCATCCTCATTCGCTCAAACGTGTAAATTAATTCCTCGATAACTATTGTTACTTTGTACCGCGGTACATGATATTTCTCCTTAGTTTAACCCAATCTACCACTATTTTCAAGGTGGCTACTTTTGCATCAGACACCCTGTATATCACACAGTTATAATATCACACAGCGATTTTTCTAATTTATCTTTATAAATGCTATACATAGCATTTATTACGATAACCCCTCTCCCCCCATACTGAAAAATTAAAATTCTTATTGCGAAAAATATTACCTCAGCCAGGATTCAAACATGGGACCTCCCTCAATCCGTGACGGGCGTCTTAGCCAATTCGATCACCGAGGCTGTGATAATATTATTCGCAATAACCGGTATATTATTTTTAAGGAACGCTATCTGACAGCGTGTATAAACAACTAAATTTTCAACACGGTCCTTTTAAGATATAAATCATTTTTGACGGAATAAATACAGTATACGGATTCACATGATAATTCAAGTGGCCACCTTCATCTGTGCCAGGTCCTAAAAAGAGACAAAAACTTGGGCAGCCAATCGAAATCGAGCGGTTAGCTGGACGAGTCGTTTGAGCAGTATAATTAAGCGCGTTGAGTCGTTTTACTTATCTGTATTTTCCGTTTTTCCCATAATAAATTATTTTGTTACCGTTCCTACTGTCATAACTTAGTTCTAAGGTATTCGAATGTTATAAATGGTGCATATTTCTTAGGACTCAGGCCGGTATTCATAGTCGGATTCATAATCTTATATTCAAGACCGTCTTAAGATTATCAAGATACTCCGTAGTCAATGAAATGTTCCATACAGCATCTTTAAATAAATTTAAGACGGTCTTGAATATAAGATCCGACTATGAACATCGACCTAAGTTATCAGTTACTTAATAAGTATATATACTAACAATAAGCATAAAATAACACAAGTCGCCAATCTGTATAGTAAACGCACACGAGAGGAGAGAGGGTAAATGTCCCGTCTGGGCCGTTGAGCGGTTCACACGTCTTCCGACGGAAGATAAAATTTTTGATCCTGCGGGATTGCATCATCCAATAGGGACTGCATCACAGTGTTCCCAGCCGTGAACGTTAGCACGGACGGTGCCGCGGCGGTGGGGATGGAGTGGGGATAGTCGGTCTGCGCGCGCACGCTCGCACACAAGCAACACGTCGTAGCCAAGCGTCGAGCGCACACGTTTTTAC
>NW_011957302.1:0-1393 GCF_000949405.1 Vollenhovia emeryi | reverse complement strand
GAATGCTGGTCTGGTCGACGGCGACCAGGACGAGGACGACGACAAGGATGTTTCTTAATCCAAAATTTCACAAAACTGACTTTGCATTGCAATTGCATTGCAATACCTCCACTCCTGGGGCACGTAGGAGAAAAGTAAAAACACTTTTATTATGCAAATCGTACCCAAGCTATCGATTAAGCGCAAGTTCGTCGGATCAGCCGTTGTTGAGATCCGAAAATCTGAGGGCCCGTCAACTCGTGTACTCGCGTAAACTTACACGGTCGGTCTTGCGCGCGTGTACTAGCTACGCTTACACTTGGCGCGAGACAGTGGGTGCTTTCCAATTGCAATATCCCTAGACACTTTCGTGCACACGGCGACACAAATGGCGTTCCAATTGTCACAAATGTCGACACACCTCTACACATTCGTACTCAGCCTGAGGGCTACTAGTCCGCTGTGTAAACTTGTGTTTTCTAGTGACAAATAATAGTTACTAAGTACGGCGGCTACAAGTGGTCGGCATATTCCTTCGCTACGACGGTTTACTATATAAAAGGGAAAAAAAGAAGTGAGGTTACGTCTGATATCATTCTGGCGCATAAGTAATACCAAAGTGGGAGGAGGAAAATACGCAAGTACGGCACACATTTTTTTTCTTTTTACTCAACAATTAACAACGGCAATATTCAGAGTATCATTGAGGTAATAAATATTTTGAATCAACATTAGATGACGCAGTTTCGATCACCACCATGGATTAAAAATACCAAGCATGGATACTATACTACTTTATGTACTCTTTGTGGTATATTTTGTTCCAATTGAGTCGTGCACATCGCGACACTTTGTGTCTTCTTGTGTACGTTTGTGTTAAAAAGTGTAAAATAATTGGAAAGCACCCACTACCGTGTCTCGTGATACATGTGATTTTATGTTGATATCAGCCGCAAACTTAGCAAATCGACCTATTTTCTGCCTAGTTTTCACTACTGCTCGAGTATCTTGCATCGCGAAGAGTTGCAAACGTTAAAAGAGGTCTAAAATTATCTAAATTAAACAGTTAGACGGTCAGAAGCGTTGGCACACGTCTGCTTTCAGTTTTCAATTTTTACACCTTCAAGTAAAAATATGAAATCTCGAACCAGACGTGCTTCCTCACTTCCGACCGATTTAAATTAAAGTATCCACCATTACACACCTCTCTTAAAAAGAGCGGCAGCGGGGATATCCCCGTTACTGGAATACATGTTACTTTATGTGTACTATCAGCCACTAAGGTAGCAAATCGGCCTATTTTCTGCTTTGTTTTCACTACTGCTCGAGTATCTTGCATCGCGAAGAGTTGCAAACGTTAAAAGAGGTCTAAAATTATCTAAATTAAACAGTTAGACGGTCAGAAGCGTTGGCA
>NW_011957301.1:0-1392 GCF_000949405.1 Vollenhovia emeryi | reverse complement strand
ACACATTTTAAAAATTAGTGTGTATTTTTGAGTTATTGAATGATAATAAACCCATTGGCATTGAATATTCGAAAAAAATTTTTCGCATGAAAACAAAGCTTCCTCCATGAGGAAGCAAAAAAACTCAAGAAAAAGAGAAAAGTAACGAAGCCCGTTGCCATAGAGGAACAAAATCAAGCGTAATTGTAAATCAAAGCATATAGTAACAAAAATAGGAATCCTGTAGTATTAATTGGGAATAAAAATAAAGTTCGCCCCCTCACTTTCTTTCCATTAGGGGGGAAGGGTGTCATGAGTGCGATATACCGCACATCAGATGACGACTTCGCACGCGGCAAGGTCACGAGACACGGTAGTGTCTCGCGCCAAGTGTAAGCGTAGCTAGTACACGCGTGCGAGACCGACCGTGTAAGTTTACGCGAGTACACGAGTTGACGGGCCCTCAGATTTTCGGATCTCAACAACGGCTGATTATCAGATAACACCTGCCGCATGCGACGAAAACGAGTATCCGGAGCAAAGTACGAATCCATCGAAGCCGCGCATACAGTTGCTAACGGAACAACTGCTTACTAAACAATAAGTGGCCTGACAACAGGGCCAAGCGCGATTGATATAAAAAGGAATGGAAAGGAAGGAAGGCGGGTCAATCTAAACTAAGTAACGATATGGTTAACTGCTGTTAACACGAGTGCCAGAATTATACTAGTTCTGAATAAAGAAGCCTTTTTACTAAAACGGTTGTTGAATCGTCGACCTAGAGTCGTTGTGTGAACCCGGCAAACGATCCCGAATCACATCCCGTGCCCCGACTGCGTCGAGAGGCACAACAACATGTATAGTTTTCATTTAAAAAATTCACGAAAAAACCTTTATTTTTCCATCCGCTATACTGGTCTCCCCCCCTTAAACGGCAAGAAACGTGTAAAAAGTGCTATCACCATATTACATATGTGTATAATAGTAAAACACTTGAATTAGCACTGTAGCGCAATATTCTTTTACACATTTACAGGTACCTTGAAAATCACACCAAAATAATTTATATACCTCCAGCAGTATGAAAAGTCACACACGCCAATAGAATGAAACATCCATTCGTGCATGAAAAAGTCACACACTTACAGACGTCTTAAAGTGGCGGACACACATCACATGCGATAAAGTGTGTGATATTCCACACACTACTTCTAACAGTGTAAGTATTAGCTAGCTTATACTTGGCGCGAGACACTACCGTGTCTCGTGATTGATACCCAGATAGCACAAAGATGAACATAAGTTCATAGAGAATTCATTTTAAAGAAAACATACAGAATTATAAAAATGAATATCTGAAGAATTCTTGAAGAATTAGTCTCAATCAGTTCGTCTTGAAGTATTCTTCTCAAA
>NW_011957300.1:0-1392 GCF_000949405.1 Vollenhovia emeryi | reverse complement strand
AATTACTCTTACCCGAAATTGAGATATCACGAATCTACTTACACTATGTGTTTTAGAATCGTTTGTAGTTGTTTGTAGTAACAATAATTTCGTTTGTAGGTTCTTCCAATAAACAAAAACAAAAATAAAATACATTACTCTTACCCGAAATTGAGATATCACAAATCTGCTGGCGCTATGTGTTTTACATTCGTTTGTAGTTGTTTGTAGTAACAGTCATTTCGTTTGTAGTTTCTTCCATTAAATAAAAATAAAAATTTTTGAAAATTACTCTTACCCGAAATTGAGATATCACGAATCTACTTACACTATGTGTTTTAGAATCGTTTGTAGTTGTTTGTAGTAACAATAATTTCGTTTGTAGATTCTTCCAATAAACAAAAACAAAAATTAAATCTATTACTCTTACCCGAAATTGAGGTATCACGAATCTACTTGCACTATGTGTTTTAGAATCGTTTGTAGTTGTATGTAGTGATTTTCCTTTCGTTTGTAGTTGAACAGTTTTTAAGTTACAACGTATTTGCAATAGCCAAATAATTTTGTCAATTTCACAAATGTCTCGAATCTGCTGGCGCTATGTGTTTTAAATTCGTTTGTAGTTGTTTGTAGTTACAATCATTTCGTTTGTAGTTTCTTTCATTAAATAACAACAAGAATTAAAAATTACTGTTACCCAATATTGAGATACATCAAAACCGTTTGGACTATATGGTTTAGATTTGTTTGTAGTTGTTTGCGGTATACAAATTTTTGTTTATAAGCGAGAAGCACTTTATACATTGATAATTCAGAATTAATGTATAATGAGAATTTTAACGGTATCGAATATTTTTATCACAAATCGTTTGTAGTGGTTTATAATACAATTATTGTACGTAGAAACAATTTACGGTTTGTTTATTTGTGAATCCCACATGTCTTTATCTTGGCAGTTCCTCTCTAGACTTGTACAAGATTGGACCGTAGTTGATGTGCCGAGCGTTTTTTTTTTGTTCCAATTTTCGCTTATAATTTTTATCATGCGCCACGACATACTTTCTGTAAGTTTTTTTATTTGTATTTTCTCTTTAAGCCTCTTATATCTCTATTGTTACTCCCATATAATTTCTAGATTTGTTGCTGTAACAACTGATAGATTTAACATAACATCTACTTGAAAAGGATCAGTATTACTGATCGAAACGTCGTGAATCACTAAATATATGAATTTTGCCAGAACTGGTCGACTCAATTATTAATCACAAAGGTCTTAATTTACTACTGGCGACTCAATTTTTCCAACGATTTATTTGTGAAGTTTTGTTAATCGCATAAAAGAGAAATGCAACACGTGAACAATGAAAAGAAAAACAGGTTTGAGAAATCAGTTTGTATTCGTGTTATACAAAC
>NW_011957299.1:0-1392 GCF_000949405.1 Vollenhovia emeryi | reverse complement strand
ATATTCATAGAACATTCAGAATATGCCATAGACACTCAGGGAACATTTAATGCGAATATTCCCTGGGCATTCTGTGTGAATGTTCATAGAATATGAAGAACATTCTAGAAACATTCACGGCACATCCATGCGAATTTAATATTCCTGAGAAAGAACATTCGAATCATATACAAACATTCATGGAACATTCGGTGCTATCTGGGTTTTGTGTTGCTAAGCACCTCCTTGAAAGTAATCGATACTCTAAGCTGTCAGTAATGTGCAGTTCTGGTTATGCGTGGCTGTCACAACTGCCACAATCATTATGCACTACATATATTGCATTACAAATCTCATTATTCTAATTTTACAAACTTTTGTATTTTTAAAATACTTTCAAACATCTTAGCAATATATGTCACAGATGTTGCCACACGGGACTATTGGATTGATCCGGGAAGTAATGCTCTATGGTTTTGGACTGCACAATGCTCTTTATTTGACGAGCTCACAAACGAACGAAATTAACTGATTCCACCTCTGAACTCTACTCTCGCCATCTTGTCTTCACCATCCCTACTTCCTCTCTACACCGCCTTACACTTTAGTGTTGATGGCGCATCGACAGCGAGATTGCTGATCTCAAGGTATATATTAAGGCTCGAATAAGATGTAATATTAGGTAGACTCTGAGCCATAAAATCCAGCACCTGGGTAACCGATGGTAAGTAGAGAGAGACCTCTTGTGTCCTACAGAAATTCCACCAGGATCGAAGGGAAATGGAATACTGTTTGATGGTGGAATCCGATAGGGAGGCTAGCAAGGCTGGTATTGCCGTATCTGGAACTAGACGTGCACTGAAAGCTTCCCAGATAACCTTCCGACCCCCAGGGAAAGTGTCTTGTATTCTGGATGATGAGCCCTGAAAGGTGAGGAAAGTAAAGCAATATTAGGACGCAAAATTAATGGTTCCGATGTTAAGAGGCGTAGGAACAAAGGGAACCACGATTGTGAGGGTCACCAGGGTACTACTATTGTTCCCGTTGCTCCTTCATCCACTATCTTCCTCAGAACTCGTGGTAACAAAATAAACGGAGGAAAGGCAAAGAAGTTTAACCCGTCCCAAGAGAGGGTAAACGCATCTACTGCAATCGATCCTGGATCTGGAAACCAGGATGCGTAGGCCTCGCACTTATTATTAATCGAGGACGCGAATAAATCTATGTCAAAAGGACCGAAATAACTAGACACACGAGAAAAAGCGTTATCTGAGAGAGCCCACTCGGTATCAGTATCTGTGATTCGGGATTCCCTGTCTGCAATGAAATTCTCGATGGAGGAAATATAAGACGCAAAGATGAAGATATTCCGATCCTCACACCAACGCCAAATTTGACTCGAGATTGCAGAGA
>NW_011957298.1:0-1392 GCF_000949405.1 Vollenhovia emeryi | reverse complement strand
AATACGAGGTATGCTATGCACTTTAATTGAATTAAATAAAACCATCTGTGGAACTGATTTTAACAACGTAGCCAACTATCTACATATGACACGTGCAAGTCCTAAACATTTTGAATATTCGATACTTTAATAAACATAGTAATATAAACATGCAAAAACATAAACGTGGCATTTGGGGGACAAGATGGTAAGAGACAGCACAGTAGGTGCTAGAATACGGAAGGACAACGCACGAGCAGGCTCCTGAAAATAAATTTGGTGACATGGTTCTATAATATTTTAGATCCTTACTTGCAAAGGTTTACATAAAACTTTTAAATGGCTTTCTCTCCAAAAGACCCGCATTCTTATGCCAGACCAGGTATTTTAATTACTTAATTAACTAAGAATAATTTTAAATAATATTACAAGTGAAACTTATTTTCCATCTTTCTCTCCAAAATATAACGCGACTATTGATTACAATTAAGTTATATATTGGCATGTTTGAAGGCAAAACTGTCGCATGTACCTTCAGGTCTCAAATAATCCAATTTTTTTAATTACATTATACTTTCACCTCATACAGCACGCATGTCTAAAAGATATCTTTAAGACGTCTTTAAGTTGTCTTTTAGATATGTGCGTCTAAAAGACGGCTTAAAGATGTTTTAAAGATGTCTTTTAGACATGCGTGCTGTATGGGACGACTTGTAGCGTTCTACGTGATTTCTTACATACAATAAGAATATGTTAAACACAGCGTACCAATGTTTCCATAAATGCAATCCTGTACATAATATATCTTTATTTGCAATATTCAATTTCGTGTCATGTACTCACGTTTATTATTTTTAAACTAAATATTTAATTGGATGTTTTTTAGTATTTATAAGTTTTTATTTTTTAGACCTCTGTGCTGTACGTTATATTGACTTTGTATTAATTGTGGATTTTGCAAACACCGTTATTCGCGGCACGGCAACACTAACAGTAGAACGCATAAAGCGCAAGTGTTACGAACTAGTGAAGTAGTAGTCTCTTTTTGGCGGGACGATGATGTTGGAAGCGTTCTGAAACCCATCGGTTCTGGTTGTAGGTGGCGCTGTTGATTCGGTCCAGTTGATGCCGCCATACGCCGTCCAATTCGACAAAGCCACCATGCTGGCCCCGTCCCACAGCTATTTCGCACGAAAACATCGCGAAGGCTTTGAAATCTTGAAACACCCTGATAACCTGAACCGCGACAAAGGCTACCAGGTTAACCCGATATGGCACACCGCCCTCCCGGTTTTTTAATAGGTCAGCCTACAACGCCCCGATTGACTAACTCTTTCACCCCTCTCCCTCCCTCCGCCCCTTCCCCCCTCCCCACCACCCCCCGAAAGGGAACACAGGTATATAAGGACTACT
>NW_011957297.1:0-1392 GCF_000949405.1 Vollenhovia emeryi | reverse complement strand
TTGTGCTCTGCAATAGCGGGTACTCGTACAGTTCCCATGATCGGAGACTCATACTCAGATATCGTCCGCTTTCCAAAGCTCGTAGCAAAGATAGTTTATTGGCCTCATTCAACATACCGTGAGGCATTCGCCACTGTACTTTAAGTAGTTCAATTTCAGGTTCCGTCTTCGAATCTCCCTTGATAGAATTGTTGTCAGTGCGCGCTCGTATCAAAATCAATTCATGACGAGCGTTAATAACCACACGTTTGTAATCCTCCCAAAAGCCTAAAAGCATGTTGAGCGGTACGCAAAAATTAAAGTCTCCTTCCGGTATGGTTGATAAAATGTCCCATCCAGCATTTCGCAAGATCTGCGATTTGTCATACGTTAGCGATACATAACTCTTGATAGTGCTGGTTATTCCAGCGTTTCTGATGCGATCAATCTCCACGCCGTTGAGTTCGTATCGAATTTCGTCAAACATAAATGCCACGCAATTATTTGCGAGAAAATTCTCCGCATCATTTCTTCTTCTTCAATTTTCCTTAGATGTAGAGTAAGCTTTCACACGGTAACGTGTACAAATCCTGTTGTTGTATGGGTATCCTTATCTCATCGCTATGCCCAAACGTCGTATTGGCATACGGATTGTATGTATGAGTCTCAATTTTGACAATGCTATTGTCAAAGATCGGCTCGCGTCCAATATTCAAGATATCAGCCATTTCGTACTTTGAAGCCTAATGATTTCAAAAATTCAATGTTCGACGCAGTGAGTTTCTTTTTATCGGACGATGGGATTTATTTTCCTTTGATAAAACTTTTCGCCTGTTCCACTTCGTTCAACACTAGCATCTCCCGTTATCGTTGCCTCCTCCGCACATGTAATCTGACGGTGATCTCTTCCCCGCGAAAATCGAGCAGTTGACCGTTCTGATCCACAATACGAATCGTCAGATCCGTAATGCTCCGTACGATGATCGGAAGATAAATGATCTGTGCAGGTATTTCCGATATCTTATATCCTGGCGGAACGCTCGGCGAAAACTCATGTATCGTATGCACGCGCTTGTCGTTGCTGTACGCACCCGCGGTCACATTGCACTCTATGCGAATAATGTTTACGTTAATAATATTTATCGATACGTCCGATTCATGCCACTGTCGCGGCTCTAGTATACGATTCGTTGAAAATCCCAACAACGATCCAATATTGTTAGGTTTTGTAAAATTAATCCTGTGAGCACACTTGATTTCGCTTTTCATCGTATTGTTGTTAGCTCGAATCGTCAATGGGTACTCGTCATCGTCATCTTCCCCGATGTCTTTTTTCCTCACATTTTTGGAACGAGAATGTAAAAGCGTGCGTTTGAGATACGTGCCAATGTCGCGCAATTCGTACGATCCTTC
>NW_011957296.1:0-1392 GCF_000949405.1 Vollenhovia emeryi | reverse complement strand
AGCCCGCTGCAGACGATGCTATTTTTCCTGCTGGATTGCTTGCGATTTAGTAAATTATTATCGTTGCACCACTCAGCATTCAGGATTCCTAGTAATTTACTAAATTGCAAGCAATCCAGCAGGAAAAATAGCATCGTCTGCAGCGGGCTTAAATCCATTTTCGAACACATCCTTAAAGGGGAGCTGACTCGTCCGCCATCTTGGAGCCCAAACGTTTGACTTTAACAAATTCATTTCGGCACAAGATATGAATTTCTTGTTCTAAATTAATTGTTAATAAAATTCAAATTACGTCTTTGTTTTTGGAAAGCTATATTTTTATTTATTTACAAATTAAATTAATAATATAGCTTTAATAATTAATTAAAAATATAGCTTTCCAAAAACAAAAACGTAACTTGGATTTTATTAACAATAAATTTAGAACAAGAAATTTATATCTTGTGCCGAAATGCATTTGTCGAAGTCAAACGTTTGGGCTCCAAGATGGCGGACGAGTCAGCTCCCCTTGCTCGAATAGCTCTAGCTCGAATTATAGCTAGCTCGAATCCAATGGTGGATACGATAGCCCAGTTACTTTAGACAAAAATTGAGAGAAACCTCGGAAAAAATACATACCAGCTAAATTTTTGCACAGACCTTCATTTTTACGTAAGATTGAAGGAGACAAAAGTTTACCATTGTACAGTGGCCGCTAAGAAAAATAATTAAACAAATAGGGCTCAAATCTCGGTTTTTTGCAAATATCTCGTTAAATATCGATTTTACGAAGAAGGTACAAGAGAGAAAAATTAAAGGATGGAAAATTTTACATCAAAAATGTTCTATAAGCTTTTTCCGTACAAGCAATAATTTTTACGAAAGAAATTATGCAAGATGAGCATTGCACAGTGAGGTTACGAAACGCACCGACAAACGTCAAACGGATTGAAGCGTCGAATGCGCGCACAAAAGGTATTGTAACTTTTAAACGAATCATACAGACATGAGCCAAGAAGCATTGCAAAGCTGAAACTTTTAGCTTTTCAGTGCAATTGGTTTCATTATTTTACGACAATTTACGACAATTGTATAATAGTTAAAACAATGTGTTACATGTCGTTTTCGCCTTTTTTAATAAAAACAGTCATAAGTCGGTTCCAAATCGTTTAAAAAAAAATCGCCTGCAGGATATCACAGTACACATTTCATACTTTGGAAAAAGGAAAAAATTTTGAAAATTTCTGAAAATGTCGACAGCTTTATTTCAAAGAAGAAAATTTTTTAAAATTTTTTCCTTTTTCCAAAGTATGAAATGTGTACTGTGATATCCTGCAGGCGATTTTTTTTTAAACGATTTGGAACCGACTTATGACTGTTTTTATTAAAAAAGGCGAAAACGAACATGTAATA
>NW_011957295.1:0-1392 GCF_000949405.1 Vollenhovia emeryi | reverse complement strand
TTGTTCAAGTGGTGAATGTACATGGTAGACGCAAGATGTGGATAAGAAGGCACACGGACAATAACTCGATAATTTAGAAACTCAATTAATATATTCAGATAAATGTTAAATAAATTAAATTATTATTAATTAGCGATATAATAATGAATTTATGCGAATTTTTCTAGTGTTGATACGATACTTAATTGATTTACTTACTTGACCATTTTTTAAGATTTAAATACGCGATCTTAAACAAATATGTAATCTACATGTTATAGTATTTTAAAATTATAATTTAGAAGTAATTACCTATTTCTCAATATATATAAATTAGTACTTTTTATTTACAATATTTTTAGTGTTCGTCGGAGAAATTCGTCACTCGCACGAATAAATTTTCGAAACTGCGAAGCTTCGAAGCTTCGAAGATTTCGAAACTTCGAAGTCAACTTCGAAGCTTCGAATTACTTCGAATTCTTCGAAGCTTCGAAGTTATGAAAAGTAACAGCTCTAATTTTAATAGATGTGATTTTTGGGGCTCCAATTTTGGTGGGAAATAAACGCCTCTAATAAGCATAGTCGCCACCGACGGCACCTGCTTCTTGTCGTGGAAGGCTAAATCTTCGGCATTAACGGAGGAGAAGTTTGTAGCGACCTTTTGCGCCGTCAGTGTCAACATACTCATCAAATCCTTCCTTGTTCCGTATTCATCCAAAATATCGCACAAGCATTGTATATACCATGTGCCTTCCGTGGGATTTCTCTAGGTAAAGAAGCCTTGAGGTTACGGACAATTATGCATTTGTATTCATTAATTAATCAATTTATCAATACCCTCCATCTGTTACGCTATTTTACAATGATTATTCCTGTTCTGGTTGGCTCAAGTTTGGCGAATCCGATTTTAATAGATGTGATTTTTGGGGCTCCAATTTTGGTGGGAAATAAACATCTCTAATAAGCATAGTCGTCACCGACGGCACCTGCTTCTTGTCGTGGAAGGCTAAATCTTCGGCATTAACGGAGGAGAAGTTCGTAGCGACCTTTCGCGCCGTCAGTGTCAACATACTCATCAAATCCTTCCTTGTTCCGTATTCATCCAAAATATCGCACAAGCAGTGTATATACCATGTGCCTTCCGTGGGATTTCTCCAGGTAAAGAAGCCTTGAGGTAGCGGACAATTATTCATTTGTATTTATTAATTAATCAATTTATCAATACCCTCCTTCTGTTACGCTATTTTACAATGATTATTCTTGCTATATTAAAAGTTTAGTTTTTCTCTGACAGAAATATATGATTGGATTTCGCAAATTCAAAATTTTCTAATAGATTAAATTATTATAAAAACTGATAAGATTTGCAAGGGAGTAACGTTTCTTTAGTAAACTCAACAATCGATAATACTG
>NW_011957294.1:0-1392 GCF_000949405.1 Vollenhovia emeryi | reverse complement strand
TTCCATGTGTTACGTCCGACGAATTATTTTTCGCCAGACGTCACTATTCAAGAGGCACGAATGATCGCCCACCCGATAGATAGCACCAGCGCGACGCGGCACGTAGCACGCGCGCAGCACATGCTCTTATACGTTCTCTATTCTTATTTTCCCTATTATCGTTCTGGATTAATTACGCGATAGCCGAGGCAACCACTGTAACAGGCCGACCTTTGGCGCCTCCGCTTTCGCTCTAATAAAAGAAATCCAAAGAATTTGCGTTAATTACTAAGGAATAAGCTTAAAACGCTGACATCCACGGTTCTCGAGAACAGAGCTACCTCCACACGAACCGTTGATCTCAGCCACGTACGGGGGCGCTACGCGCCTCCACTTCAAGCCGCCGCGGCAAAACGCGCGTTCAAACCTCGGGAAATTAATACTTTTGATATTACTGCGTATCTAGCGATGAAATTCTGGAACGTTCCATGTTTACGCGCTTCGGAGCAGCATAGCGGAACTCTATAGGCAAAAACACGAGATAGGTATGCGCGTTAATAAATCGGGAACGCAAAATGCAATTAACAAGGAGTAAGCGGGAAAATGACGAGCGACGGCCCCCTTTTAAGCTAACCAAGACTCAAGTTAGTCGGAGTACTAATTAAAGTACAAATTAATAAATTCGGAAAATGATCGAAGGGCCCCCGCTCATCACCACTTCCGCACTTGCCCTAGAAGCTAACAGTATAAAAGCCGGGCCTCGGAGCCCGAATTTCGCATTCAGTTCTCTGAGCTCTGCACAGACAGAACCTCTGCCCGACGAAGAGACGAGCTCTGACTCCTGGAGTGAATATTAGAGTAAGCCACATCGTGATCCTCGACGTAAGTTTAAGTGCTTAACTATCGGTCACCATAGGCTAAGTCGGCATTCCGTCAGTGCGAGATTCTACCGCGTGTGTAAACTCTGTGGCCCACGGCAACGACCACCAGGACACTGCCTCCTCGACGACGACACTCACCTATCTCTTACACGCTCTTTCTCTCTCTCTACCTCTACCTACATTCCTGTCTCCTTCTATTTCTCTCCTTTCATCTCTTAACCCTCCTCCGGTTGCGCGCCTTTATACTGGCGTTCCTCCGATCTTCCGTCTGCGGTTGCGCGCCTTCAACGGCGTTCCTCCGATCCTCCGCCTCCGGTTGCGCGCCGCCATCGGCGTTCCTCCGGTTCTCCGTCCGGTTGCGCGCCGCCCTCGGCGTTCCTCCGGTTCTCCGTCCGGTTGCGCGCCGCCCTCGGCGTTCCTCCGGTTTTCCACCTCAGGTTGCGCGCCGCCCTCGGCGTTCCTCCGGTTTTCCACCTCTGGTTGCGCGCCGCCCTCGGCGTTCCTCCGGTTTTCCACCTCTGGTTGCGCGCCG
>NW_011957293.1:0-1391 GCF_000949405.1 Vollenhovia emeryi | reverse complement strand
TCTCTCTCTGTCTCTCTCTCTCTCTCTCTCTCTCTCTCTCTCTCTCTCTCTCTCTCTCTCTCTCTTTCTCTCTCTTGTGCAAAGAGTGAGAGAGAAACTCACGCATTAGAGAGAGATATCATTACAGTTTCTAGTGTGCTCTCCTTTTATATGCCATCCTCAAAAGCTGTCACGGGACGCGGTCTATCTGTATAAGTCTATGTTGCATATGTGCAATGTAGTCGTTTTTCGCAAAGTCAATACTGTTACGTCCTGTGGACTCCACGATTTCTCTCTTTCAAAAAACCATAAGAAACACATGTGTGTTGTTTCTTCCCTTGGAAACTATTTTGGAAATCAGCGGATATCGACTAGCCAACGCATGAGTCCCCTCCCCATAAAAATTTATTGCCAGAGTTTCACTTTTCGAAACTCGAAACGTAAAGTGCCCTAATTGTCGCTGGTCGATAGCCGTTAATATAATAAAAAGGGGAGAAACAACAGACAGGATGGGATTAGGCCTTTTCAGACGGCAATTCCAAAATTCAGATTTCCAAATTATTACGGTCCGAGACACTAAAAGGGGATTCAAATGTTGACCAAAAACGTGACCCAAAAGTGAAACTCGGAATTTTTCGAAAGTCGCTGAAGGAAATGATGCCCATAAATAAATATCTAAGGGCGACAACGACTTAATGGTCGGGTTGCCAATAAGGAAGACAACTCCTTGACCCCTCCCAATAGTCCACCAATAAAGAACCCAAAATCCAAAATCTCCTTCCACGTCCCATGACCAAGATCCACCCCCGAAAAATCATATATAAACCCAGAGCCCGCTGCCTCAGCCTCTTTTGGCAGCCCCTAATCCACCAACGCACCTCGCTCGGCGACTCTTCAAGTTACTTCTTTTATATCCAAGTTCAAGTCAACATTCTTTTACATCAAATCATCCAGTTCAAATAAAATCAGTGCGCGATTTCGGCCGACGGACCACCTGCCTGAGCCACCCGCCTCCAACAAAAGATTTTCCAGAACATCGACCGCAATAAGTAGTAAGTCACTCGTTTCCTTTATTTTTTATTTTGTTTCGGCTCGACGACCTCCTTCCCCCCTTATTATTTTTACCTTTTTTATTATTCTGAGGGACTTTCGCTAGATCTTAAAAATCTCGTCTTGGCTCTCGCGAGTTGATTCCAAGACATCTTCCATCCTTTAACAATTCGTTTCGTGCCTCCGGACTCACCGTTTGCGTGAATTCGGTACGATTCGAGTACCTCATTCTTACAAATTCGTTTCGTGCCTCCGGACTCACCGTTTGTGTGAATTCGGTACGATTCGAGTACCTCATTCTTTACAAATTCGTTTCGTGCCTCCGGACTCACCGCTAGTGTGAATTCGGTACGATTCGAGTA